>NW_007446468.1:0-393 GCF_000475195.1 Diaphorina citri | reverse complement strand
AGGAAAAGAGTGTCTACCTGTCTACCAGGTTAAAACTTACCTGTAGTCATTTTCTGTGGGTTCCTCTTACAGCTGCGGCTGCGGAAAAAACGGTAGGCTCAGTTTCCCAATACACAATATTGTAAGTAAAATAAATTAATAAAATGATTCCGGGGACCTACAAAGTTTCGACCATTTCCATTTTCCGACTTTTCCGCCTGTAACTTCGTAAATTCGTAATCCGTATCCGTTAATCCCGTAATCCGTTCAAAGATAAAATAAATTTGAAAATCCGTCAATCCGTTTATTTTTTGCGGTGTTGCCTGAATGCCTGATTGCCTGAAATTCATCGATCAATATTGCGATAACTTCTCGTACATCAAAATCGTCACAGGCAAAAGACATGCGTTTTCT
>NW_007446467.1:0-393 GCF_000475195.1 Diaphorina citri | reverse complement strand
TGGCTGGTCTAAGGCTAGACCACTTGGGAAGTTACTTTACCAACGACCGTGGTGCAGGGGTTAACGCGTTGGACTTTGGATCTGGAGGTTGGTGGTTCGAGTCCAAGTCAAGTCATGAAATTTATCTACATAGATGTAATTATTGGGTAAATTGGGGAACGATAAAGGGAGACCGAAGAAAAAGTGGGAAGATTGTGTGAATCTCTGGGTGAGAAAATTGCATCAGGACATTAGGTACACAGAATGGCTACCTGGAAGAGACTGACTAGAAACACCGACCCTAATGACCCTATCTAAATAGGAAAAGGCTAGGAGGAAGAAGAAGAAGAAGAAGAAGAAGAAGAAGAAGAAGAAGAAGAAGAAAGAGTTGGCATAAGCAAAACTCCCCTTGTG
>NW_007446466.1:0-393 GCF_000475195.1 Diaphorina citri | reverse complement strand
AAAACATGAAACCAAGACAAACTACCTGATTCAACTTCAATGTCTCTCTAATCCCAGAAGTGACTGACCAAAGTCACAATTGATAGAAAATAAAATAAATAAATACCTAATTAGAAACTTTATTTATGAGAGATCATAGGGATAAAGATTTAAGGTCACTGTATAACTGCTAAAGCTAAAGTCTTCATGAAGCCTTTAGCAGTTCTTCATAAAAACACAGCACTGATAAATATTATTTCAAATTTCAGTGGTTAACAACTTATCAGTGTCACAAAGCTTCATCCATTTCACAACTCACAATTTTAGAGGAAGCACAAATGCTGATAAAAAGGGAAATCGTTTTATCTCCTAATTTGACCTCTTGCCTCGCTTCACCTTAAAGTTTAAAGTTTG
>NW_007446465.1:0-393 GCF_000475195.1 Diaphorina citri | reverse complement strand
GTTCAGAATTTGGATATCAAATTGCCTCAAGGCGTCAAACGTCAGTTCCTAGGAAAGTGTGTCATATTTCCATTGGATGTGTATTAGTAGAACTTGGGAAATTCATTAACGTGACCTAAATATTCAGCAAGTCCCTAACTTACCATTACCACATACGATATGGTTAGTAACTAATTACAAAGTACCATATAAAACAGTGAAGTACGTATAACATACAGGGTGATCAAACTAGAATAACTAGATCCCGGATCAGTCCAATGGGAAATCAGGAATAGTCATGATTGTATTATTTTGTTACCTACTGAGGTCTATAGCTGGAGGAGTCAAACAACTTTCTTGTTTTGTTGGTATATATGGTAGCTACTTCAAACCGGTCGCACTCCTTCATATTAT
>NW_007446464.1:0-393 GCF_000475195.1 Diaphorina citri | reverse complement strand
AGACAGTCATCGCATGTTTGTCACGAATGGAATAACGTCTGTGCTTTTTTGCCGATAGAATTAGACTACTCCCCCCTGTGTAGCCAGAGGTTTTCAGGAGTATCACTCGTTACAACTGCTGTAAGTAAAACAGCTGCAATAACTGAGCTCTTGTGGCAACAAATCTGAAATAAAACAACACTTATTAGTTACATCTCCCCTTTCTCTCCCATTTCAGAAAGTATTATCCATCTTCCCATTTTTTCCCATTACTCTCAACCAGCTGATAGTCATGAGTTCATTACCCTCAACCAGCTGATGGTCATGAGTTCATTGCCCTCAACCAGCTGATAGTCATGAGTTCATCGCCCTCAACCAGCTGATAGTCATGAGTTCATTACCCTCAACCAGCTG
>NW_007446463.1:0-393 GCF_000475195.1 Diaphorina citri | reverse complement strand
TGTTCCCGAACATTTAATCTCGGTTTGAAATCATGTTGAGCGTTAATGGAACTGATGCAGTCCAAGATACAAGAAGTTTCCATGGGGCCTATGCGTGTTTTCAATTCCAACTCTCCAGTCTCAACATATTGGATGCTGAAATGAGTAATCTCACAAAATACTCGTACACAGGAAGGTCGGATTCGAAATTAACTTCAAGTTATTAATATTTACCGTACGGGAGTTATCATAATTCCCTCGTATAAGACGTTTCAAAAATGTTTCAAAAATGCACGCGTCAAATAGAATAGAACATAATAACTACCCTTTTAATAATGCCAGAATGAGACTGAAAAGTCCCTTTAATCCCGCAGTCTAAACAAAGTCTCCCGCAGTCAAATACCACCGCACCCG
>NW_007446462.1:0-393 GCF_000475195.1 Diaphorina citri | reverse complement strand
ATGAAATGTTTTCTCCTATTACTAGGCTAATTTACCTACCAGAAATGTTTTGGCAAGACAGCTAAATATTGAAAATTATTTTTCCCTTGAAAATCCAGATACCTATGTACACGTGCTTACTCGTAGACACCTGTTGTATACTACTGACCGTCGTATGTATGAAATCTAAAGATAAACTTAAGTTTAACTTAAGACGAACAATGTTGCCAATTTCATGTCATTTCTTGAGATAACTGGCTAGATTTCATGAAATTTGGCAAGATTTCCATTTCAAGTTAAACTTAAGTTTATCTTAAGATTTCATACATACGGGGAAAAAATTTCCCTTGAAAATCCAGATACCTATGTACACGTGCTTACTCGTAGACACCTGTTGTATACTTGGAAGTTATT
>NW_007446461.1:0-393 GCF_000475195.1 Diaphorina citri | reverse complement strand
TCCTTGAATTTGATCATTTCTATAAATACATCCGATTAAAGTCTCTATTATTTTATTCAATGCCTAATATTCCTATCAGAATATTCAATATGCATTACTTCGCCCATCAGTATGTAATGCTTTGTTTGTTGCATTGATTTCATTTGATCATTTCTATTTTATCTTGAAGTCCAGGGTATGGTCTATGGTCAGCCCAGATGATTGAGACGTGAGATCATCGCTATTATGATAAAGACATGGTCAATCTATTAAATTTCTCTAATGATGGTACTCAACAATATTTTATTCCCTTCATGTTCAAATCTTATAGGCTTGTTAGTGGATGTGTCAAATTTTTCGCGATTCGCGATTGGTGAACCACTAATCCTCCTGATTGCCTCTACAATAGTTTTC
>NW_007446460.1:0-393 GCF_000475195.1 Diaphorina citri | reverse complement strand
TATTGTTAAAAATATATTAAATTTCTTCAGTTCAGTTCAGTTCTTCTTCTTCTTTTTAAGGCACTACCTAGTTAGATTGAAAGGTCTGATAACTACATACCTACCTACATGGTTTTTTTTTAGGTACTTAGGTCTAGGTCGAAAGAACCACAATTATAATTAGATCAGCACCTAGGTACCAGTTTCGCCAGTAGGTTATATTTGTCAAGAAGTTCTTCGATTTCCGTGACAGCAGGACGACATGTCAAGAGAAGTTACATTTGAACCAGGGCCGTATTTAGCAGGGGACCTGGGGTCAGGGGGCCCGGCCTCCCCTCTCTTTGGAGTGAATTTGCTCCTGAATTTCGTAGATTCGTATAAGCTCAACCCAACTTTCAGGGCTCCTTGCCCCTG
>NW_007446459.1:0-393 GCF_000475195.1 Diaphorina citri | reverse complement strand
GAAATTCCTGGAGGATTCCAAAAATATAATCGTGAAACTGTCACAGTTCCTTGGTGGAAGGATCAATCTCTGTCTGAGGTCTTGAAAAAGGATTAGGTACACAAGGAATGGAGTAGGATACCTACATGATGGCTGTCTCGCGGATAAAATGATAAAGAGAAGATAAAACTCAAAATCTTCAAAATGTCAAGAATGTTCTTCAGAGATTCGACGATGTTCCTCATAAAATTCATGTGGTAATTTCCTTTTTTATTAGATCTGTTGTTACATACGTCATACATCATGCGTCTACCTGAAATATTCAATTATGCTTAACTTACTGCAAACATGTAGGAGGCTGAGCTTGCTATTTCCCTGTAATTCAATCAATTCTTTTACGGCTATGCACACGAG
>NW_007446458.1:0-393 GCF_000475195.1 Diaphorina citri | reverse complement strand
GGAGAAGAGGGAAGAGGAGGATAGAAGGAAAAGAAGGAATGGATAGGAGGAGAAGCAAAGGAGGAAGGTAGAAGAGGAAGAATGAGAGAAAGAAAACTGAGAGAAGGACAAGGAGCAGAAGAAAGGAGGGAAGAAAGGATAGAAGGGCAAGAAGGGAGAGAGAGGAAAGAATAGGAGGAGAAGAAAAGGAGAAGGAAGGAGAATGGGAACTTTTGGGATGGAAAAGAAGGAGGAAGGAATATAAAGAAGAGAGAAAGTTGTGGAATAATTTTCAGCTTTATACTAGTGGCGCCGAGGAAAACACAATAGGATTTTTATAGACTTGTTGTTATCTATTACCATGTGTGTGTGTGTGTGTGTGTGTGTGTGTGTGTGTGTGTGTGTGTGTGTGTG
>NW_007446457.1:0-393 GCF_000475195.1 Diaphorina citri | reverse complement strand
TCCTCATAATATGATGTGATGATTATTGGAAACTCTTCGGTCCTGAAGGAATGATACGGTGGGATACAATGTACCTAATTATTTAAGGATCCTTTTTCATGGAGTTCCGTGAGAAAAGAGTTCATGGTTTTAACAGATCAGAACAAAGACAAAGTACACATATTGAATAGAACTGTTAGTAATTCGTGAAACATGAACACTTTTTTCTTCAAGAAACTTCCTACATGACCAAGATAAGTGAAGCTACTCTAGTGAAATATCTGTAGATCGATATAGTCTGTTATAAGGTGTCAAAAGCTCTGAACTAGGAATCCATAGAAAACCAGGGTATACAGTACGTCTTTTACGGATTTCCTAATCTATTGGGACTGAATAGGTCACAATGGTTCCGAT
>NW_007446456.1:0-393 GCF_000475195.1 Diaphorina citri | reverse complement strand
ACTATTAAATTTCGTTCTTTTGATTTTTTCCTTGGGGGTTCAATGAACCATTGAACCTACAGAGAAACCGCTACTGGAGTAAAGGGACTTTCCAGTCCTATGCGAGCAGTATAAATAATCACTATTATTATTATGACGTCAAACCCCTATCAAAGGAACAGACAAGTTATTCTAAGCTTTTAAAATTTTTGATCCATCCTGTAGGTAACTATTGGGGCAAAGTGTACAGTGTCCCTTAGCACTTATAAAAATAAATAAAAAATAAATAAATGTCTTTCTTTGTGTTATTATTTCACAACATTGGTGCTCACTGCTGCATTGTAGTATTTTTCCAAATACATATATCGCAATAATCCAGCTCCCAATTACCTACCATGCTGGCACCGGTCGCTA
>NW_007446455.1:0-393 GCF_000475195.1 Diaphorina citri | reverse complement strand
CCGTCAGGGTTTTTACCCTCCGTTCAGCGACAAACTACCCGCCTCCTCACAACCTAGGCAGAGTGGGGCCGAGAAAAGTCAGCAGCACGCGATTACTAAGATGGCCAGCCGGCCACCCATCTAGATACTGGACACCAACCACGATCAACTTTTAATACATAAAAGGCTGATTTTTTTTTATATATATAGAGAAGAAAGCTCGATCTGGGGATTCTTGAGGAACCAGTTCTTCTTAGAAGCACTTCATCTCACAAGTGCTGTAGTCGGGCTTTATTCAGAGACGGCCTCTTCTAAAGAGAAAAGTTATATTAGTTTTTGTTTGAAGATTTTCTGTTACACTCTGTGTTCATATTGCGGTCGGTCGTATACTAGTGTCTACAAGTTCAGCATAAT
>NW_007446454.1:0-393 GCF_000475195.1 Diaphorina citri | reverse complement strand
CAAAAAAAAAAAAAAAAAAAAAAAAAAAAAGCCAAGAGCTTAAACCATCTTATAATTTTATTCTCTCATGCAAAGTATCAAAATCTTTTTAAACACTCTAAGCTTATTTCAAGGTATTTTCGATTTTCGCCCGGGGCGGATTTTATCCTGAACGAACGAACGAACGAACGAACAAGGTTCGTTCTAGGAACAGCTGGCTTTCTCCTATTCTGTCTTCCTTCTCTATTCGCTTTCGGGACGATAAGACCTTAGCATTTACAGTTCTCCCTATCAAACCTCTTCAAAAAATAAAACTATATCCAGTCCTAAAGTCGCGCGGTCGTAAGAGCATATTGAACGTCATAAAAGCTGCCCCGTCTTGTCTTTATAATGGGAAATGACAGGTTGGAAATT
>NW_007446453.1:0-393 GCF_000475195.1 Diaphorina citri | reverse complement strand
TTCAGATCAAGATAGATGTTGGTCATCTGACTCATCTGTCATCTATCTTGGTCTGAAGATGGTGTCCTGAGTGACATTGAAAGCTCGCCAATTTAAGACCTTATAAAGGAAATTGTCCTGATAAAGATATTATTATTTTTATATGAATTTAATTATCAAAATTTTTTAATATTTATGCATCTGTTCTAATTCTCTCTTTTTCGTTCTCTCCGCGCCGCAGGCGATATTTCAAGGACTCCCGGCTCGGGCTTAGCGAGGAATGTCTCAGCTCGGTGCTCGAGGATATTCGGGCCGCGAGCCGAACTTCCCCGAACCTGAGCTCGCGTATGTTCGCGGAATCTCAACTGGAAGTGGAACGAATCATCAATGTGGTCGTGTATCGGAATTTCCTGC
>NW_007446452.1:0-393 GCF_000475195.1 Diaphorina citri | reverse complement strand
GATGCTTCCGAGCATATCTTTTGAACAGGAGTTACATCAGGACGTTGGGATGAAATCTAATTTGCTGTCGATTTCCCAGCACGAGGGAAATGGGTTTCCTGTGAGGTTCATTTTGTTTTTCATCAAAGAAGAAGGAAATTGTGGGGGGAAATATTGAGGGTTCTGACATAGGAATTCAATTCCTGGTCATATCTGATCAAATCTTTCAACCTTTTGATCTCTCGTGACAAATATTGGCATGTGCAGCATGATCTACTTAACAGTATTAGGGTAAGTGTACCATTTATTCGCCCACCTAAAAAACGTACCATTTACTGGCCCACCTGTACCATACGCCACATAAGTCTGAACTGGACAAACTTTATCAAGATCCAATTTCATCAAAAGAAAGGG
>NW_007446451.1:0-393 GCF_000475195.1 Diaphorina citri | reverse complement strand
CTATACTGCAGTAATAGAAAGTAAAAAAGTTCCTAAAGAAGTTGACGCATCGAGCTGTAGTGTTTGTTTTTTGTGACCTTTGTAAAGTTGAAAAGTTGGTCTAAATCTCCTAACTTTCTGTCAATCTTTTTGGCCTAAATTTATATTTCGTGGTGATACCAAGGCGTTAACATGTAAATACTCGTAGTTTTGTAGTTAATATTTCTTTTGTGTCCTTCTATTGTGTACCAAATTTACACGTAGATCTATACTATAGTGTTTATCTTTTTGTGACCTTTGTAGAGCGTTCGACTGATGCTCATAAATAACTTCTAACTTTTGGTGAAACTTTCTGATCTTTCGTGTTTTGTAAAGAAAATTTCTCCAGGTAAGTCATTAACCCTTTATTCTTTG
>NW_007446450.1:0-393 GCF_000475195.1 Diaphorina citri | reverse complement strand
GATGTTAAACTCTATTTTTCTATTTTCTAATGATGTTAAACTCTATTTTTCTATTAAAAACTCTATTTTTCTATTTTCCAATGATGTTAAACTCTATTTTTCTATTTTCTAATGATGTTAAACTCTATTTTTCTATTAAAAACTCTATTTTTCTATTTTCTAATGATGGGATTACCAAATGGTTCAACATCGGAAAGCCAAGAGGAACCGCAGAGAGCTGGATTGAATTCGCCCAAAAACCGAGAACTCTGAAGAAGGCTGGTTTACGGAGGTCTTGGGCCCTCGCGGCCTGTCAGAACCCGCAGTAAGTAAGGAAGTCCGTTAAGAGAAAATACAGAAATTCATGCCAGCCTAGTTAGCTTAGTTGGTAGTGTGTCTGCCTTGTAAGCGCTA
>NW_007446449.1:0-393 GCF_000475195.1 Diaphorina citri | reverse complement strand
AGCGAATAAAGAAACCAACTACAGATGGCGAGTGAAAAAAAAGTTAATATAAAAAAGAAATTTCCCTAATTCCTTGCATTTTTTGTTTCTTTAAAAAAGAGACAAAATCGAAAGATACAAGGGAAATATTTTGCAATGCTTCTGTTTTTCTACTAGGTAACTACTCTATGTACTTTTTATTTTAATTTTCGAAGACTCCATGAATAGAAGAAGAAAAAAATCTGACCAAATCCCTTAAAAGATTACTCTAAACTACTCTGAAGTGCTCGTAATGCTTTGGTGATGGTGGCTAACTTCTAATTCAAAGTAAATGCCGAAAAGATACGCCCAAAACCGTACAAAAAGAGAAGAGTCCCATCTCTACAAAGAAAAAGGTAATTTCTAATTTTCATT
>NW_007446448.1:0-393 GCF_000475195.1 Diaphorina citri | reverse complement strand
CACACGGACCAATGGCTGAAACTTTGGATTTAGGCTCTAGGGACCTCAAAACGCGTTTTGGCACTAAAAACTGACCATTGAAAATTTGACCCGATAACAATACTTTCCTTCCTATAGGATAAGGAAAGTAAAAATAGTTTGAAAAAATCCCTAAAAATGGGACTACAATTTTAATATTCGCGTTTGTCGCATTGAAATAATCATAATCAATCCATCTCTTTTCGTGAAAATCTTGCTAAATAGTTGTTGGGCGATGTTGTTTCTTTTACGACGATATACATATTGAAATGTCGAACAGTCAATTTTTTTATACCTCGTGGATATAGAATAGGTAAATCATTTCAATTACACTCGTGAAAGTTTTGGAAGTTGATACATAAAGAACATGTAAAT
>NW_007446447.1:0-393 GCF_000475195.1 Diaphorina citri | reverse complement strand
AATATTCTTGATAGGATGTCCCATGCTAACATTCTTAGTTGATATGTCACCATCTGGAACATCATTATGCTGCTGCATATTCCGGGTTGCATTCAGCATTGTGAGGAAATCTGATGAGCTGGTTAAAGATCGGCAAAAAAGGCGAGCTGACATAAAGCTTCTGATAGGACCTTTTCAGTCTAATAATTATTGTTAGCGATAGGCCGCGGGTTCGATTCTGGGTGGATTTCATCTTGAACGAATAATGTTCTTTCTCGGGATGGCTGGCTTCCTCCTATCCTGCCCTCCTCTCGATTTCGGGACAATAAGAACTCCGTTGTTGCAGTTGCCTCTATGAAATCCCCCCAAAAAAGTACTATTGGACTTGGAGTTTGGACTGCCATCAGTAGTTCA
>NW_007446446.1:0-393 GCF_000475195.1 Diaphorina citri | reverse complement strand
CACCCATCCATTTATTGGAAATTAGAGAATGGAATGAAGAAGAAGAAGAAGAAGAAGAAGAAAAAGAAGAATGAAGAAGAAGAAGCAGCAGACTACGTTGAAGAAAGAGAAGGTGACGGTAAAGGAGAAAGAGGAGGAGAAGAATAAGAAAAAAAGAAGAACAGGAAGAAGAAGAAGAAGAAGAAGAAGAAGAAGAAGAAGAAGAAGAAGAAGAAGCAGCAGCAGACTACGTTGAAGAAAGGGAAGGTGACGGTAAACGAGAAAGAGGAGGAGAAGAATAAGAAAAAAGAAGAACAAGAAGAAGTATTATTATTATTATTATTACACAATTGGATCAAACTTTATTAACAGATGGTAACAAAAAGTATATACAAAGGAGGAGGAGGAGGAGGA
>NW_007446445.1:0-393 GCF_000475195.1 Diaphorina citri | reverse complement strand
TAGCTTTGAAAGCATGCACCTCTCTCAGACAGGATACTAAAGTTCGAATGCGAAGCTAATAAATTACAAAGTGGTCTTGAGTCTTGGATGAATTATTGAACGAACGAACCAAGTTCCAGGATTTAATTTGATGGGTTTTGAATTCAAATGGTCGGTTTGTTTGTTAAGTCACAACTCTTGAACGGTTTGACCGATTTTAATCAAACTTTAGCAAAACAGTTCACTGAACTATGTAAGTACGCGTAATTGGTACCTTATAGAAAATCAAAACATACCTAAAAGAAAAGAACAAAAAAATCTACACTGTAATAGGACTTACAGAGGTACATACTATTCACTTTGAATAGTAATGAGATTCCTCTCTCAATCACATTTAAGACAATTAAAAAAATC
>NW_007446444.1:0-393 GCF_000475195.1 Diaphorina citri | reverse complement strand
CGAGATCCTTGAAATCCTTGGATTGACAAGTTTTCCTTATCGTCCCAGTGACGATTTTCCTTGAAACTGCCTTGCCTTCATTTTCGTCCCGTTGACGAAATTGACCTTTAAGTGTAGGTCTCCCGTTATCGTCTGACTGACAATCTCCTTAGAATTTCCCTTCGTCTTGATGACGAGTTTTCCGGCTTTCCTTATCCGGCCCGAAGGACCATTTACTGACAATCTCCTTAGAATTTCCCTTCGTCTTGATGACGAGTTTTCCGGCTTTCCTTATCCGGCCCGAAGGACCATTTTTGTAGGCGTTGGTGGTGATGGAATAAATAAGGCGCTGGATTTGATATGAAATAATGAATGTTCTTTTATTTAACACCAAACACACTACAAAAGAAATAC
>NW_007446443.1:0-393 GCF_000475195.1 Diaphorina citri | reverse complement strand
AAAGGGCGGAAAGCTAAAAGCATGTCATTTTATTTAAATCATAAATAAGAGCATACTTAAAGCGGTGTGAGCGAACTACTGTATCTACTTATAGATATCGGTCCGATTTTCACGAAAGAAAAAGCTAAAGCGGGACCCACTTCCCTACACAACTTTATGGAGTGAAAATGAGTGCTAGTTGTATTTTCCTTTTGGAAACGGAACCGATTTCGATGCCCATCTTGGATTTCCCATGGTTTAGTACAGACTCTATCACGCCAAAAGAGGGGACTCACTTCAGAAGAGGCGAAATTCCGAAAGAAAAATACGACTTAACTTTGGTTACTTCGAACCTTTAGGGTGCCCGCAGAACGAAGCATTCAAGATGAAGTATATTCAGGCGGAACATCCTGA
>NW_007446442.1:0-393 GCF_000475195.1 Diaphorina citri | reverse complement strand
GCTCGCATAGGACTGAAAAGTCCCTTTACTCCAGCAGTAGGCTACTACTATTATTGTGGTCAAATTCTCAAATTGATTGAGGATAAAATTCCATACCTCGGCTGGGATTGAACCCACGCCCTCCTGTTTACCAGGCGAGCGCCTTGACCACTAAATAGGACTGAAAAGTCCCTTTACTCCAGCAGTAGGCTACTACTATTATTGTGGTCAAATTCTCAAATTATATTGAGGATTCCATACCTCGGCTGGGATTGAACCCACGCCCTCCTGTTTACCAGGCGAGCGCCTTGACCACTACACCACCGAGGCAGGTATAAATGTCTTACCCAATAATGAATTGATGCAGATTTCTGTGTTAAAGTGCATAAGACAAGTCAAGCATTGTGTATTAAT
>NW_007446441.1:0-393 GCF_000475195.1 Diaphorina citri | reverse complement strand
ATTAAGAATCATACACTCTAGGAATCGAACTCAGAATATGATGCATGGAAAACAAGCTTGTTACCTGGAATATGTTTTAGGTGCCATCTATGTATAGGTAGGTACATCTTTCCCTACGTAAACAGATTACTAATACATACACATACTGGTAAAATCACCACAGGGGGTTTTCTCGTTTCTCCCTCGAAATGATAATAAAATTGGTTTTCTCTCTCTAATAATGTACGAGTATTAGGTAGTGAGTACGTTATGTACGATTTCCCATGTATAGACGTTTTTCTTCCTTTTAGCTAAATTTTTACTTTTTAAAAGGCATTTTGCCAGAAATTTCTGCACTCTCTCTCATTCTTTCTTCTCTCCCTCTCTCTCTCTCTCTCTCTCTCTCTCTCTCTC
>NW_007446440.1:0-393 GCF_000475195.1 Diaphorina citri | reverse complement strand
AGAAGGAGGGAAAGAAGGAGAAGAAGAAGTAGAAAAAGAAGAAAAACAAGAATAAAGAGACGAAGGAGAAGAAGAAGACTTGAAGAAGGAGAAAGAGAAGAAGACGAAGACGAAGAAAAAGAAGAAGAAGAAGAAGAAGTAGAAAAAGAAGAAAAATGAGAATAAAGAAACGAAGCAGAAGAATTAGAACAAGAAATAGAAGGAGAAGAAGACTAGAAGAAGGAGAAAGAGAAGAAGACGAACACGAAGAAGAAGAAGAAGAAGAAAAAGAAGAAGCTTACGAAGACGAAAAGAAAAGAGAGCATAAAGCAGAATGAAGTATAAACCATCGTTCGGGACAAAGGATCCCAGGATCCCGTTATCCTGGGATCCCGTTATCCCGGGGTACGGGAT
>NW_007446439.1:0-393 GCF_000475195.1 Diaphorina citri | reverse complement strand
GTCGTTCCCCGCTTAATGCACTACGCTAAATTTTATGACTTGACTTGGACTCGAACCACCAGCCTCCAGATCCGAAGTTCACCACGCTAACCACTGCACCACTGAGGTTGGTGAGATTCTCTACCATTGCACATGTGACATGTTTGGCAACAATGCCTATTTTTTTGCTGCCACATTGATCTGGACACACTATAGTATGTTAAATACCCTAATGGGGTTAGTCAAAAGACTTACTTATTTTCTGTGTCCGGTACAATGTCACCATTTATATCTCTCGCTCCTAGAAGCGTGCAACTTGTACTGCTCTCTCACTAGCACTAGGGATGGGTAAATATTCTCTGAGTCGATTCAAAGAGTCGAATATTTCAAAAGAATCGTGAATCGCGATTCTTA
>NW_007446438.1:0-393 GCF_000475195.1 Diaphorina citri | reverse complement strand
ATCACTAAACCATCACTAAGCTTGAAGACTTGGATCACCTAAAGACTTGATTGTTAATCCTGCTGTCGATATTGAGGACAAACTAAAACAAAGCGATGAAAACAACAATTAACCAGCAGAAAGTGTTCACAAACACACCGGACATAGTGAATAAACAAACAAAACTGGAGTAGTGCTAATTACCATTCGAATCACTTTCCAGGCAATTATCAATGAAATTGTACTCGTAGGCAGTATTCGATTCAATGGTGTGATTTGGTTGTTACATTCAAGCCTATAACTGGAGCTCTGGAACATATGTATGGGTATGAATTTCAGCAAAAATGGTTCTAGCTAGGCTTGCCAAATATCCAAAATGTCGATTCGGGACGCGAATCCGCGAACATAATTGCC
>NW_007446437.1:0-393 GCF_000475195.1 Diaphorina citri | reverse complement strand
GAAAATAACTAAGGTAATTAGAAACATGAAGAGTAACCTAACCTAACCTAACCTAACCTAACCTAACCTAACCTAAACAAACCTAACCTAACTTAACCTAACCTAACCTGACCTAACCTAACCTGACCTAACCTAACCTAACCTAACCTAACCTGACCTAACCTAACCTAACCTCACCCATATCCACCTTTCGCCTGTAAGAAAATAACTAAGGTAATTAGAAACATGAAGATTAACCTAACCTAACCTAACCTAACCTAACCTAACCTAACCTAACCTAAACAAACCTAACCTAACCTGACCTGACCTAACCTGACCTGACCTAACCTAACCTAACCTAACCTGACCTAACCTAACCTAACCTCACCCATATCCACCTTTCGCCTGTAAGAA
>NW_007446436.1:0-393 GCF_000475195.1 Diaphorina citri | reverse complement strand
GGGACAAAATTTGAATTTCTAAGCAATTTCTTCACAAGACAAAATGCGTTCTGTGACTTTCCGCTTTCTCTTTTGTTTTCTTCCACACTTGAGAATAAAGGGAAAAACAAAAAAACCTTCAGTTCGTTTTGTTTTGCTCAGATCTTATTTTCATCAATCCATCCCACCCCTGTCATCATTTATCTGGCTTTCATTTGGGTCGATATTGTCTTTTCTTATCTCGCAGTTCTTCATCTTAGCCAAGACCATAAGAATCACAAGATAACTCGTTATTCTAAGATTTCTAAGCGGTGTAGGTATAACGGTTTGTAAAGATTCCCTTGCTAAAGAAACAGCAAAGGTTGAGTGCGAAGGGCATCCACTCGTAAAATTTGTAGCCAAAACCAAATGTCA
>NW_007446435.1:0-393 GCF_000475195.1 Diaphorina citri | reverse complement strand
AGTAAAAAGTTGTTGAACTTTTCTATTTGTGAGACCCAGATATAAAGCTGTTTGGAAAAGCTTTTGAGCACCAATTAAAATATGGAGAATGTTTTTAGTTTCTTCGTTGCTAGAAACCTCATGAGTTAACTTGAAAGTTTATTTAGATACCTACGACTTACTCAACACCTATACATAATTTGTGAATGTTCAATACCTATATGAAAAAACAATCAATGCAATATTGCAATATTTGCAATAAAGTTTTAACAAACACACCTAGGAACCGTTTGGATCTTTTTACTTTCTATTATTTTTTTTTTGTTTTTACAATTCGAGATCCATACAAAGAGTCTGTTGGATATCTACACATCAAAAGTAAGCACAAAGTTTTGGCTTCCCAGAAGCAATGGC
>NW_007446434.1:0-393 GCF_000475195.1 Diaphorina citri | reverse complement strand
TCCCTTTTTAGTCCGTCCTTCCTTTATTATTACGATAGTAATAAAAAAAGGTATAAGGGACGGGCTATTGTATTCGCTCCGGTGTTGTCTATCGGTCAGTCTGTCTGTCTGTCCCCATAGAAGGATTTATCCAAACCTGGTCGACCTATATATCAAATTAAAGGTCTTTTTACCAGGAACACGAAAATGGTTCTCTCTCTCTCTCTCTCTTATTTTCATCATTATTATTATTTTTGAATTTTCCTTTCTATTTTTGCCTTTTCCCTACTAAATTGCTAATAATGGGTGCCAGTGTGCGAGTCAATTTTAAAATACATTAATGGCTTTCCATAAAATGCTGCTAGTTCCTACCGAAGTAATAAGCTTTCAGTAAAAAAAATTCCGAGAATTTCA
>NW_007446433.1:0-393 GCF_000475195.1 Diaphorina citri | reverse complement strand
ATGAAAGGGGCACTCCAGGGGCAGTTTGACATGGTACCGGTCTAAAATGGGGAGCCACTTCTGCAAATAGAATAGAATAGAATTTTACGTACGTTCTTTATTTTCTTGTTCATCAAGCCCGAATCGGACTAAAAGGTCTTGGGTACTCTAGTCCCTCTATATCAGGGATTTCCAACTTTCATGTGTATGCGGGCCACATGCTACATTGGCAGGTACTTCGCGGGCCACATACATAGGGGAGCAGGCCCCCTGTATCCAGGATTTTCTTGAGGGGGAGGGGTGGATACTCCACATTTTAGGAGTCCACTCCGTAGTAAAAGAGCAAACATCAAGCCCTAGGGGGTTCACCCAAAAAGCTTCGCGGGCCACATGTGGCACGCGGGCCGCTAGTTG
>NW_007446432.1:0-393 GCF_000475195.1 Diaphorina citri | reverse complement strand
CCTCTCTCTCTCTCTCTCTCTCTCTCTCTCTCTCTCTCTCTCTCTCTCTCTCTCTCTCTCACTCTGTCAGATCTTTGGATGTGTTTCTGTGAAAACTGTCTTCGTGTCTTGAAATGTCAGGAACTCTATAATTATACCTTCAGACATAAAACTTCAAACCATATGGGTGACGTAGACAGAGATACGTGGATCTACCACGATTATTTTCGAGAATTGAGAGAGCTAGATAGAAGAAGAAAAAGAGGAAGAGGAAGAAGAAGAAGAAAACATACAGAAATATCATCCACAAAGGTTCAAACTACCTATATGGGTACATAATTTGTTAATTAATACTTAGACCGTTGTCGCTTTTTGAAGAACCAGAAAAAAAAAAAAAAAAAATCTTGAGGGGGC
>NW_007446431.1:0-393 GCF_000475195.1 Diaphorina citri | reverse complement strand
GACATCATCAAACCGTGGTCATTTTGTGTGCCGAAAAAAATACTTTTTGTCTGTTAGCTAGAAGGAAAAAAAGCAAATGGAGGAATGAACGAGAGATTGAGTCGACAGCCATTAGGTGCCACCTTTCAATAGCCCACAAGGGATGGACTAAAAAAATCGCGACAAAAAATGACCTCTTTAGCTACCTACTAGTGATTGGTGGTTCTGTAGAATTTCTGTAGTGGGCTGTGGAATTTAGTCGGGCTACCTACTAGTGATTGGTGGTTCTGTAGAATTTCTGTAGTGGACTGTGGAATTTAGTCGGGCTACCTACTATAGTGATTGGTGGTTCTGTAGAATTTCTGTAGTGGACTGTGGAATTTAGTCGGGCTACCTACTAGTGATTGGTGGTTC
>NW_007446430.1:0-393 GCF_000475195.1 Diaphorina citri | reverse complement strand
TTTTTTTTTTTTTTTTTTTTTTTTTTTTTTTTTTTCATTTTTGGCTGTTTTTCATTTTGTTTACTTTTTTTTATTATTAGGTACCATTTTTAATAATTAGGTTTCTCGCTTTCTCGTAATTCAATATCAAAAATTATTACTTCACTTCCATTCACTCGTATTGGTTTTCTAAAAACACAACGAAGAATCAACACTGGAATCAAATTCTGTGGATGCGTCATTTGCAAAGTGTAGGTCATGTAAGAATAGGTAACTCGTAACTCACCCTACCTTTTTTTTTTTAATTTATTTAAAATTGGAATCTATTTTTATAAGTATCTATATAAATAAAATTGTAGATTTGTCTGTACATTGCTTGGAATCGTGAAATTTTTAGTTATTCTTACTCCTTAT
>NW_007446429.1:0-393 GCF_000475195.1 Diaphorina citri | reverse complement strand
AGAAGAGGTGAAAAGATTATCGCCCTTATCTATTCAATTGGAAACCCTTTCCGTGGAAACGATCAACCGGTTTTCATTCCTAGTTCCCTAGATGCCCTAACAACATTGATGGTTGGCTCTTTGTCGTTCTTTGGGAAATCGTTAGGTTTAGCTCACCGTTGGGAAATGGTTACATGGTTGGGGAACTTTTAGTCAACCATCGAAATATAACGAAAGGCCAACAATTACCTAACCTAAAATATTATTTGGGTGCTTATCGTCACTGTATAACTGCTAAGGGTTTTAGAATAGAATAGAATATACCTTGTTTATCCTGCTAAAATGAGACTGAAAAGTCCCTTTACTCCCGCAGTCTAAACAAGGTCTTATATATTTCATGGGTAAACAGTACTG
>NW_007446428.1:0-393 GCF_000475195.1 Diaphorina citri | reverse complement strand
CTCCAAGCTAACTAGGTTTAATTCAGGTGTTATCAACAGTAAACATATGTCTAAACCAGAGCAAATCATCTCATTTCAGGCAAAATCCCAAAAGCTATTCTGAGCAGCATCAAGCATCAAACTCGGTGTTCACACGGAGTTGCTTACACCAGGTGTTATCAAACTGTTTAATTCAGGTGTTATCAACAGTAACCATGTGTCTAAACCAACCATTCTCTCATTTCAGGCAAAATCCCCGAAGCTATTCTGAACAACATCAAGCATCAAATCAACCTCGGTATTCACACGGAGCTGCTTACACCAGGTGTCATCAAACTGTTTAATTCAGGTGTTATCAACAACAGCAAGAAGTCGATAGACAGGGGCCAAATCAAGGCGCGGCCGAATACATTC
>NW_007446427.1:0-393 GCF_000475195.1 Diaphorina citri | reverse complement strand
TTCTGTTTCCATCAGGTGTCAGTTGTTTGATAAGGAGAACAACAGGGAGAGGTAGCCTCTAACCGTCAGACAGGCATATGCCATTAATAGTCAAGCCCAAACCATAGGCTTGGTCTTTGAGAATCCCATGTACAATTTGCATGGGATAATAGCTGTAATCTACGTCTGAATCGAAACAGCTACCTGGTAGTTGTATATGTATAGATATAGAAATAGAAGGAATAACATACAGTGGCGAATAGCCAGCCTAGTTGGCTTGGGTGATAGCCCGTCTGCCTTGTAAGCGCTAGACCGTGGGTTCGAATACCGCCCGGTGCCGATTTTACCCTAAACAGATAAGGTTCGTTGTCAGAATGGCTAGCTTTCTCCTCTCCTGTCTTCGTTCTCTCTTCA
>NW_007446426.1:0-393 GCF_000475195.1 Diaphorina citri | reverse complement strand
CTGTTTCCCATCCATGGACTTATGGAATAGGTGTTGTAAAAGCATTAGGATAGTAAAGCAAGCAACTTGGATTGATAGCAAATTAATTGTATGAAAAAAGCAAAATTGGAACCTTTGAAACTATGAACCCAGTCAACCCAGTGTCCCTAAAGTCAACTCCAATTCCTATGCTTCTTGAATGAACAGGAAAGTTATTATTGAGTGAGCAACAAGAAAAGGGAAAAATGAAACAACCTGAAGCTAAAAATGAAAGAAGATATCAAAATAAAATAAAGAAAATCTTAGAAGTAAGAGAAAAAAAAAAAAATAAAAGCGTACAAGAAGAAGAGGAGAAGAAGTAGAAGAAGGGATAAAAAGGAAAAATTAATAAAAACCTAATTGTTTCTTCCTTTA
>NW_007446425.1:0-393 GCF_000475195.1 Diaphorina citri | reverse complement strand
TTTCGACAAAGTCACAACTTTGTGTTTTTTGGGTCAACTAATTTTGATATTTACATGTTTCCCAAATTGGTTTGTGAGGTCGAAAGTCCCACAACTCGACGATTTTGCATTGTTCGTCTTTCTGTCTGCTTGATTGTCACATAATGATTCTCCAACGCTTAGTCCGATTTTATTAAGCTGTGTCAACACATAGTCGACGACGGTCGGTCGATGTCCACGAGATGAATCTACGTTGTCGAGGCAGTGTCGACGGTTTCAGTCGACATCGATTGACTGTATCGACTATGTGTGGATACAGCTTTCCTTCAACAATGAGTAATTCTGTTATTTTGCTTCAACAGAGAATCTCACCGTGTTACGTGTTCTTGATATTTTGAGCGAAACATCAAGCGT
>NW_007446424.1:0-393 GCF_000475195.1 Diaphorina citri | reverse complement strand
CCGGGCGGGAATCGAGCCCACGGCCTAGCGCTTACAAGGCAGACGCACTACCAACTAAGCTAACTAGGCTGGCCCGAGGATTTTTATTGGTTGATATTTGATGGAAGGTTTCGTACAGGTTTGACTGAGGGAACTGCGGGGGTCTTGCCGAAATCGAAGGAAGGAGGACAGGATAGGAGAAAGCCAGCCGTTCGTTCCGAGAACGAATATCATCTGTTAAGGATAAAGTTCGCCCCAGGCGAATCCGCATTCTGGTAATTAGAAAGTGCTACTCTCCAAACTGATCGGGCTGGCTTCCATCATATTTCATCAAGAAATGTCGTAAATAAGATAAAAATGCCCCGAAAACATTGAAATTTTATTTTGTGTTTAGGCCGGGCAGCAGGGCGCGCG
>NW_007446423.1:0-393 GCF_000475195.1 Diaphorina citri | reverse complement strand
GTTTTAAGATTTTAGTAGAGATATATAGGTACATAATTATGTTAGGTACTTTACAAGAAGGAGAGAGAGAGAGAGAGACGAGAGAGAGCTATATTGGAAAGTATGTAGGTGTTTGTTGTAGGCGGAAAAAAAAAGCAAAACAAAACAAAGATGGAGGAAAGAAAGAGAGAAAGGGGGAGGTAAAGAGAGAGGCAATAATATTTGAAAGTGGGTAGAAAAGAATATACAGGTAGGCGGAGAACGAGAGGAAAAGAAAAGAGAAAGAGAGGGAAGGAAGATAAGAAGAAAGAGAAGAGGGATGTGAGAGAGGGAACGAAGATAAGAAGAAAGAGGGAGGGAAGAACAGACAAAGACAGAGAGTTCAAATAAAATAAACTGTGGAAATAAAATCTA
>NW_007446422.1:0-393 GCF_000475195.1 Diaphorina citri | reverse complement strand
GTGTGATAGTCCAGTAACTAGAGGCTGCACTCCTAGCCCAACCTTCTTCAGGGTATAACAGCACCTGTAACAAGAAATAAGTTTGAGGAATGTTAAAAACAAACGAAAGGAGGTCCGTTTGAACTTTGAACTTGATGATTTCTCATTTATGCTTGGTTCTACTGATACAGCGAACTCGGGTTGACGGATTTTTGTTCACGAGTTGTACCTACGTTCTACACAAAAAAGAGGCTGCACTCCTAGCCCAACCTTCTTCAGGGTATAACAGCACCTGTAACATGAAACAAATTATGAGATGGTTAGCTTGTGTGTTGAGTGTGATAGTCCAGTAACTAGAGGCTGCACTCCTAGCCCAACCTTCTTCAGGGTATAACAGCACCTGTAACAAGAAAT
>NW_007446421.1:0-393 GCF_000475195.1 Diaphorina citri | reverse complement strand
AGCTTGGAGCAGCTCTCACATTTGAGTCCCGGCTCGATACATGTAGAGACGTAACCGTAACGTAAACACAGAACTGGAACCACCTGAGAACAAAGGTCACCGGAGAATTATTTCATCTTAAATAACCCCCCGGATCTAAATTCTAAATCTCATGTGAAATTCACAAGTTTCTTCTGAGAATGCTTCTGGACTCTGGAGAATACTTGAAGACTGTTTGGGCATAGTCATCGAGCATTCTCAGAGGTAATATATGTGTAACTTTAACATGAGATAGTAGACTCGGGGGTAGCTCCTTGTTTTATGTTGGTAGATCTTGTACTTTTTAGTCCGTCCTTCCTTTATTATTACTAATAATAAAAGGTATAGTGGACGGACTATTGTATTCGCTTCGGT
>NW_007446420.1:0-393 GCF_000475195.1 Diaphorina citri | reverse complement strand
TTTTGTCGATGGTGGGATTCGAACCCGGGACCTTCTGCATGGCAAGCAAGCGCGTTACCACTGGACCAACCGTGCCCATTGTGTTATTATCTGCATAAATAGTATTTATTAATCTTTTTTTTTTTGCCTTATGAGAATGAGAATTGGCCACACTAAGATCACTCATTCACATGTTTTTGAAAGAGAGGAAAGACCAGAATGTGATACCTGTCATGAACCCGTAACAGTAGAACATCTCCTACTACACTGCAACAAACTAAGATTTAGACCTCCTTCGTTTCTCGGCAACTCCCTTTCCAATATCCTATCCGACAACCGACAACCCCGATTCTATTTCCACCCTGATGAGATTCCTGAAACGGAATAACTTCCTGAAACACATGTAAACCTTAT
>NW_007446419.1:0-393 GCF_000475195.1 Diaphorina citri | reverse complement strand
ACTTCTCCAATGTCGGGGGACTGAAGAGTGCTAAACAGTTGCTGATCGAAACCCTTGTATGGCCTTCTATGGTAAGGGTTCGAAATTCGATTTGTTTGGTTTATATATATATCAATAGGGAAAATGGCAACATTTTATTTTTTATTTTACAAAATTAATTTAAACGACGCTACGTTTCGCCAGTTACGGTATCTTTAGGGTTCCTTTAACACAGTAGGTCGTTCGCGTCGATCGAACACTTTTGACACACTATGATTTCAATTTAATACGATTTCTCATCTTAATCTGTTCTTTAAAACGGATCTTTATCGAGTCAAACATGTGAGTAATATTTGTAACGTGGTTACATTGCTCCCTTGTTCAAATTCCTTCTATTAAACCTTTTTTTTTGGG
>NW_007446418.1:0-393 GCF_000475195.1 Diaphorina citri | reverse complement strand
CCCAACCTTAATGTTATAGCTTTAATTTTTTATAAAACTCGTTGAAAACTTGAAAATAAACAAAAAAGTGCGTCACCAATCGAATCAACCAGCTCGAGAAGGTGGTGGATCTCAAGAGCTAAACGTTTGATTTGGTGGAAAGTCACAATCAAGCGTTTAGTAAAAAAAACTTTTATTTTGTCATTTGGTGGATTGGTTGATCAACCGGTGCAGCGGTTGTGAGTCTTATTTTTAAAAAAAACTTTTGGCACGTGACAATAAAAATGAACTGCGTAGGTATCAAAAAATAATTTTTCCCACAAACAATCACAAGTGGCAACTAACAAAACTCCAGACTGTTGGTGTTGAAGTAACACTGTTACTTGTTTCCAGGGTTCAAGTAGCAACATGTAT
>NW_007446417.1:0-393 GCF_000475195.1 Diaphorina citri | reverse complement strand
AGGCGATTGGCTTGGACGATGTGGTGGTCACTGATGGTACGTTTCGCAACGGTTCGCAACAGTTGTAAACCGTTGCGGAAATGTTGCAAAATATTTTCTTTGAATGTTGAACAACTTTTTTCGAACAAATTTAAAGAATATTGATGTTATTGGATTGGACGATGTTTTGGTCAATGATGGTAAGTTTTAAGCACGCCGGAAACGTTTCGCAACAGTTGCGGGAATGTTGAACAACTTTCTTTTTTTAACAACTTTAAAAATTAAGTACCTAGGTGTGTTTTCTAATTTTTTCGGTAATCAGTATAGATTTTATCTACAAGTACCTTTTCATTGAAAGTAGATTTATAGTCACTTCCTTTTTTATATAGTCACTTTAGTCTCGATTTACTCGAT
>NW_007446416.1:0-393 GCF_000475195.1 Diaphorina citri | reverse complement strand
TCAAATCTCAATGGAGAATGAATCTTCGAATATCAAATCGAACTGGCTGAAGTGTTGAACCAGTCCGAAAATATTACAAAGAGTAAAGTTACAATACAAAAATAATACAAAAAAATAATTTACTTATGTACTTTTATCATTCCATACTTTCTCGGAATAGGCTACTGCTACCGATTGAATGCTGCTTGTGTAGTAGCTGTGGTAGACGATCAAAAAATTAAAATCCTAATGAGAAGAGGTCACAGAAGTAAAATTAACAGAGATGATTTAACTACACAAAGACATGTATTAGAAAAAAAAAACTTAAATTAATATGAATAAATATTTATATACAAATTAAATTTTGGGAGGGGGGGGGAGAGAGAGAGAGAGAGAGAGAAAACTAAATACATA
>NW_007446415.1:0-393 GCF_000475195.1 Diaphorina citri | reverse complement strand
CCCCCGTTTCATTTTCCTCATTCCTCACTCAAAGTTCTGATTTCCACTTGAAGTTCTTTTGCACTTCTCAGTCCTCGCAAAAAAATTGCTAATTGGTTCGATCACTAATTTTTTAGCACTCGTGAAAAGTGCGAATTTCAGAGAGCCCTAGGAAGGTGATCTGCCATCTGGATCTCGCCTCTGAAGAGCCTTTTGATTGCAGATCGCTTTATCCAGATTGCGATAAGCGATACCAAAATAAGCTCTTAGTTTTCCACTCCACCAAAATCCTTGCCTGATATGAATTCCACTTTATGTTGATATTGTCGATCGACATCGATTGGTAATTACACCTTTATACCTATAGTTACCTAGGTAGGTAGTAGGAAGCGATCTATTTAACCTAGATACCTA
>NW_007446414.1:0-393 GCF_000475195.1 Diaphorina citri | reverse complement strand
TTTGTCCTTGTTCCCCCCCCCCTTTCTTCTTCTTCCTCCTCCTCATTCTACTTCTTCGTCGTCTTCCTCTTCTTCTTCGTCTTCTTTTTCTTACTCCTCGTCGTCTTCTTTTTTAAGCATACCCCAATTATAATGAATTAATGCTTCCTTTTTTTTTTACTTTTGTTTTTATGTTTTAAGCTCCTCTTCTGCTCTTCTTCTTCTCACTCTTCTTCTTTTTTGCTTCTGCTTTTTGTCTTCTTCCTTTATTTTTTTTTTTTTACAATGTTGGTCGCATGGTGAGACAGAGAGAAATAGAGTGAGGGAGCTTTTTGTTCTTGTTTTTATTTCAAAAAGCGAGATGGATAACTGGATTGTTGTATTTTTTTATATATATATATATATATATATATT
>NW_007446413.1:0-393 GCF_000475195.1 Diaphorina citri | reverse complement strand
CGTTAACGCATTCGTGTCTTGGTTTCTTGGTCCCATTGATAAATCAGTTCTTCCAGATTCAAGATTTCATTTCGAACGACATGTCCATAGGCATTGTTAAAGCGCTTAAGAGAGAGAGAGAGAGAGAGAAGAAGAAGAAGAAGAAAAAAAGATTTCAATTCAACTATTATGTAGAATACGCCTCGTTTATCCTGCCTGAATAGGACTGAGAAGTCGCTTTTCTAGATCTGAAAGGGATAATTTTGAAATAAATTAAAAGAAATAGCGATATTTTTTGCGAATTGACTTGGACTCCAACCACCAACCTCCAGATTCCAGCACCACTGAGGTTGATGAAAAAAAATATATATAGTATGACCAACATAATTTACCGAAGACACAGTGACTTGGACT
>NW_007446412.1:0-393 GCF_000475195.1 Diaphorina citri | reverse complement strand
AAAAAAAAAAAAAAAAAAAAAAAAAAAAAAAAAAAAAAAAACAGGATAGGAGAAAGGCAGCCGCTCCCAGAACGAACATTATCTGTTTGGGATAAAGTTCACCCCAGGCGGGAATCGAACCCTCGACCTAGCGCTTACAAAGCAGACGCGCTACCATTCAAGCTAACTAGGCTGGTTTAGTTTGGCACTATTAAGAACTTGAAGAGATCCTGAAGATAATGCTTAGCAGTTCCGAGAAACCTATGTAGTGTACCTATACCTACTTTGTATATTATGTACATTTTTAACGGCACTCAAGTAGGGACTGGCATGTCCTAGTGCATCACTGGCTACCGGAATGGACATTCCCGCTCTTTTGGCTAGCAAATGGAGTGAGAATAATATATATATATA
>NW_007446411.1:0-393 GCF_000475195.1 Diaphorina citri | reverse complement strand
CCCTCTGGAGGTACAGGTAAACTGGAGCAACCAGTAACCAGTTTGAAGAATCCTCTGGGTCTTGGGATGGCTGATGATTCGAGCCCTCCGCTTTACAAGTGTCCCCACATCCAGGGACCTTTCTTGAGGAATCCAGGAACCTTTGTTAGCATCATCCAAAATGTCCAAATTGTGAACCGTTGAAAACTCGAGTTAGTCTTCATGCAACTGGAAAAGGCTGCGTGCGATCCTCGTTAAAAGTCTGGAAAAAAGAGAAAATCGTGTTTTTTTTCTCGTTAAAAAAAGGAGAAAAAAAAGAAACATGAGTGAACTCTCTCAAACACCTAACGGCAAAAAATATGCTCCGTTTTTTTTTTTTTTTTTTTTTTTTTTTTTTTTTTTTTTTTTTTTTTT
>NW_007446410.1:0-393 GCF_000475195.1 Diaphorina citri | reverse complement strand
CTCCACACCAAGTCAAGTCCATAGCTGTCAGGTGTTACCTCTACTAGTGGTGCTAAGGGAGGTGTGATATAAGATACACTGGTAGCAACACTCTCCATACCATGACTTACTGCCATCACTTGGATGAAATACTTCCGTCCAGGCAAGAGGTTTCTTAAAATGATCTCTTTCTGATTGGCTGACATTTCCTGATGTCTTGTGTCCAATGAGTCTTCATCCTTGTAAGTAATCATGAATGTATCTTGATGACTGGTACTGTTGATATCCCACACAGCAGACACAACTTGTGATTGGTTGTTACGAGTTATCTTCAACTCTTCTACAGGGAGAGGTCTCAAGGTCACATAGACTGCTGCAGGCTTGCTCAGAGTTTTACCTGAAATGGTTTTCACA
>NW_007446409.1:0-393 GCF_000475195.1 Diaphorina citri | reverse complement strand
GCTGATTTACACTTGGAGTCTCTTATTTTTTATTTTTTTATTTTTTTTTTTTAATAATAATGCAACTCCGTGGCCGAGTGGGTATCACACTAGGTTTGCACGCCGGAGATTCCGGGATCGATTCCCGGCGGAGCCGAGGTTTTTTTTTCGGCCCTGTGCTTGGAATTCGGGGTGCACTGAGCCTCGTGAGGACAAGTGAGTAGCTACTTTAATCCAGTAGCGACCAGTGGCGGCATTACCAACGTAAATTGGTGATAGCAAAGCAGGCATTTAGTAATGTTGTAATACTCACAAAAGTTGTGAAGAAGCTCTATGAGGAAACTGTATCAACGGAGCTTCCGGAATGAAAATATTATTATTTTTTTATTTTTTTTTTAAAGAGGTTTGACAGAG
>NW_007446408.1:0-393 GCF_000475195.1 Diaphorina citri | reverse complement strand
CTTGTTAGGATCTCTCGAATTATGAAATGTCTTAGTCAACTACCTAGGTACTAGTCGGCATATTTGATCAACTTTACTGTTTACTTGTAGGCACCTAGGTAGGTATCTGTTGTAATTTTAACAAATCAAAGCTTCTGATTGGTTTCCTTTGAAACTACGAGTGATTTTTCTTATTTTTTCTCAATATGTAGTAATTTCGTATTCGTACCAATGTGTAGTAGGTAGTAGGTAGGTTTATTCTTTTTCTTTTATTCCTATCTTATTCTTTTTCACATTTAAAAAAAAAGAAACAATACAATACAATACAATACAATACCTACAGAGTTCCAATTAATTAAAACCTAAACTCATTTACATTCTACTGTGCGAGTAGAGCCTTCAAATTATCATTTC
>NW_007446407.1:0-393 GCF_000475195.1 Diaphorina citri | reverse complement strand
TTGTTGGAAACTTTAAAGATTCATATCTTAGTAACGTGGAAATTATATTTTAATTGTTCGTACCTACCAACAATAACTATAGAAGCCAACCTAGTTTCGGACATGATCCAAGGTTAGAAATGTAGAAAGGTGGTAACATACCTCGTTTTTGAAGTGTACCAATTCTTGATGACGACGGATGACTTGTCGCACAAACTCCACCTCGTAGGTCTTCATCATTTCTTTTCTCAAATTTCCATATGGCTTTGTTCTGTCCCAAGTATCTAGCTGACTCTCAGTCCAGGAAATATTATGTCTGATGTCAGTGTAGTAAATTCTCTGCCCGACTGAGTTCTGATGTTGTCCTCCTATCATTGTAATGAACTGACTAAGCATCTCAAACTGTCCTGCGAG
>NW_007446406.1:0-393 GCF_000475195.1 Diaphorina citri | reverse complement strand
TGTTGTTTTATAGCATTTGTTCAACTATTTCCTTAGTAACGTGCAGTTCATTCTTGTAATTTCGTTCCATAGAAACTTTACTTTAACGACTGACGTTCAAATTTAGACTGAAGGTAATGTGGGCTTTACTATGCTGTTTCCTGCACTATAAAACATTTCATGCGAATGTTTCATTGTTTGCTCTATCATTTCTTTTATATTGTTGTCTTTTGAAGTTTGTTTTCCATTTTGTCTCACATCAATGAACCCTTTTTTCAATCATTGGAAATTGGAATTGGAATTTAGAGAAACTAAAAGATATCCATGTGTTCTGTAATACAATTTTCAAATGTGAAGTTTTCTTGAAATACAGGATAGCATTCCACTTGATTTAATCATTTAATAGCCAGAAGA
>NW_007446405.1:0-393 GCF_000475195.1 Diaphorina citri | reverse complement strand
ATTGGGATGACGCATTGGGCGCTTGGGATGTGCTCTTTTTTATGAGAAAGTTGGAAGAGAAATAATTATGTGCCTACCTACCCACTTGTAATTAGAATTTTATTACGTGGGTACTGTGGGTGGGTAGTCGATATTACCATTAGATTGTCGCTTATTGCTTAGGACACTTGTGTAAGTAGATACAGTAGAACCTCGATTATTTCAACTAATTGGGACCGAGGGTAGTTGAAATATTCGAAAGTTGAAATAATCGAAATTCCGTAGAAAACAATGAAAAAGGGGCAGAATTTAGATATACAAAAGAACAAAATAGTTAATAGGTAAATACCCTATTTTGAACTGATTTTGGGGTTGATATAATAGAGAGTTGAAATAATGGAGGTTGAAATAATA
>NW_007446404.1:0-393 GCF_000475195.1 Diaphorina citri | reverse complement strand
AGTAAGAAACAAGAGCCTTCACAAATCAAAAACAGCCCTTTTTTTGTTCTTTGGAGACTACAAATGTCGTCTCAACTGATATGAGTATTGGTGTTGGTATAAGCAGGGCCATCGGCTTTAATAAACGCCCTTGGTCACTGCGACCCGGTTAGATCTTTTGTGACGTTCTGATATGAGTAAGAAAGAGGCAAGAACCATAGTCTTCACTAGACAAAACCTGCCCTTTTCTTGTCCTGCTGAGACGAGGAATATCGTTTCAACAGACCCAAATGGATTAATAACTTTGAAATGTATTTTGGGCAGCTGCTTAAGCACAGATGCAGGAAAAAGGTCCAGAATAGTAGGTACAAGTTGGAGTCAACAGTGTAAACCGCCCCAACTTTTTATAGGTAT
>NW_007446403.1:0-393 GCF_000475195.1 Diaphorina citri | reverse complement strand
CACTACAACGAGCTTGACTTTAATAAACCCATTGAGGGACTCTCGTCGTTTTACGATTTGTAAGTATGGTTGTTGTTGGTGTTGTTGTTGTGGAGGCTTTAGCTATAGTTGAAAGGTGATGACAAAGTAGAGAAAATATCTCTTCTATCAGCCATACACCAGGGTGATGGTCTCTAGCCATGTTTAATTGACTCGTCCTGAACCGCGGTCAACCATCGTGAAGACTGGTGCTTGTTCTTTTCAAGCAGAGAGAACCCTTTGAAACTATCAGATAGCTAGGCCAGTTAGTCCAACAGGGGTCATTAGAAGTCAATGTATTCTGTTTCAGCTATCGCGAACTTCTCGAGCAATTCGCGGGTGTTTCTTACGGAGATCATGTGTTTGGGGAGTTCA
>NW_007446402.1:0-393 GCF_000475195.1 Diaphorina citri | reverse complement strand
TCAAACTGGACTGGAATGTTATAGCTATAAATACAATGGATTCTGGCCATCTAACTGGATTGGAAGGCAGTAGAGAAAAAGGTTTCGCCTCAGCTGGAAGTTGAGTTGGAGAACATCCCAACACCTAACTTCACCGGGTTAACACCGGAACATTCAAATATCTTTCTACTGTTACAATTGACTTTCTTCTGTTACGGTTTAGAAATGACTTTCTTCTCTGTTACGGTTAGAAATGACACTTGGTCACAAACCCATCATTTGGACTGTCACCTATTACTATCGCCACGGTATAACTATCACTATCACAGGAAACACCATAGAACCTCGGTCAGATGACTAGAAATGTGTGTCACCAGATCGAATCCATTCAGACACAAATCCGACAAAAATTTG
>NW_007446401.1:0-393 GCF_000475195.1 Diaphorina citri | reverse complement strand
CATGTTCATGCATAAACATATACATACACGAGACATTTCGCGCGTTATTAGCAAAGACTCTGCGAAGAAAAGAAGAAAATATAACTGCAACAAATTGCAATTCAAGATGGCGGCTCGAGCTTGTGTTCTGTGGGGAATGGAAGGGTTGAAAGTTGTACAAGAAAAGTAAGCAATTTTACTGAAAATCCAAGTTCTTCTGAAATTGCAACTTTCATTCCGGCCTAAATAAAAGATTTTTGGGACGCAATAATCAGGGCTCGATAATCCTGTTTACCTACATGTTGTATTCCTTCAGAACTTCAATCAGGAAAATTATAGACAATAGATCAGTTGCGCTTACTTGGGTGGTGTTTCAAAGTCATAGAGCAGGAAAAATGAGGACCAACGGAATTT
>NW_007446400.1:0-393 GCF_000475195.1 Diaphorina citri | reverse complement strand
ACCACAAGCAAGAGTTAAAATTGTGATATCGAATATAAATGTTAAAATGACAGGTGGTCCAAAATTACCCCTATCTACCATAGGTAAAAGAAATAAGGAAAATGTTTTCTTTGGATCGGGCGCTTCTTTCAAAGGTGAATTCTTTGGCGATTGTTGACAAATACTCGATTGTCTGGGGAAAGTATCCGTCAGAATTTCGAAATGAAAATACTTCGAGATGATATTTACAAACGGATTGGTAAATTATCTTGAATGAAAAATAGATCCAATACTTTTTACTTTTCCTATCTTGGCAATGCTAATTAAATTTCTTAAAAAATACCCTTACAAATTTTGAATCCAAACCAGGGACCAAATAATCCAAACATTTAGATATAGGTACCTACCTACCTA
>NW_007446399.1:0-393 GCF_000475195.1 Diaphorina citri | reverse complement strand
ATTCAAATGAAATGCAACAATTAGTTTTAGTTTCAATACTCTTTGTTTGGGGAAATATTTTCCGATAGAGATTTTTTTTCTAAACATGTCAATCAACATTTTCCTGAACCTGAAATTAAACAACTGCTACATTGGACTCGTGTGGTCTGTGTCATGCCCATCCCGTAGTATGTCCTCATCAGATGGGGCGAGAAGTGAAACAAATACGCAATACTTCCCATTTAGGTGCTGCGTCAACACGAGAAATTTCCGAGGAAGATATTGACTTGGAAAAAACAGCGAGTATACCTATCTGTTATTTATCAAATAATGAAATTGTTTGAACTGAGTAGGTACATTTTTATTATTATTATTTTTTAAATTTCTATTACTTACTACAGTTATAGCGAAGCT
>NW_007446398.1:0-393 GCF_000475195.1 Diaphorina citri | reverse complement strand
GGGATTGAACCCACGCCCTCCTGTTTACCAGGCGAGCGCCTTGACCACTAAATTTCGTCTCCCTTAGGCGGGATTCGAACCCGCGACCTAGCGCTTTTTCCCAGGTTGTTGTTTTGGTGGCTTTAGTTTTCGTCGAATGATGATTTCAGAATAAAGAAAACATATCTTTTTTTTTTATCAGCCATACACCGGGATGATGGTCTCTAAGCCAAGTCAATCATCGTGAGTGCTTATTCTTTTTTTTTTTTCTAAGAGGTTTGACAGAGGGAACTCTAACTGCTATGGTCTTATCGTCCCGAAATCGAAGAGAGAAGAAAAACAGGATAAGAGAAAGCCAGCCGTTCCGAGAACGAACATTATCCCATCAGGATAAAATCCGCCCCGGGCGGGAAT
>NW_007446397.1:0-393 GCF_000475195.1 Diaphorina citri | reverse complement strand
CTCCTTGGGGAGTTGTGAACAAAATGTACTTTGTGGAAGCCTGCCTTTATTTCTCAACTTTATCTTTATTCTGTAGGTTTGTATCTAGTTTATATGTATAGGTGGCTACAGGGATTTTCTATGGATATAGCTAGGCGAAAAGGTTGAATATTTTACAGAATGGCTAATTTTCAATCAGAATTATTCAACATTTTGGAGGAAAAGAAAAAAACTTGCAGAGGCGTTGAACAATCAATCAATGGACGATTGACCTTCACCAAAAAGTGGCACGTGTCTCTCCCCCCCATATTGGGACCTTCTCCCCTTCTTCCTAAAACTTCGAAATCGACTGCTCCCCATTTTTCCCACCCTTCCCCTAAAAAAAGTTTGTTCGTTACCCAAATGAGTTTTTTT
>NW_007446396.1:0-393 GCF_000475195.1 Diaphorina citri | reverse complement strand
TAATTCTTTACTACCCTGTTGATAGATTAAGATCACTGAAGCCTCTTTCTGTAGGTACAGTCTAAGTGGGAATCCAAGGACCGGCAATTTTTCCCACTTGTCCAGGTTTCCCAGTTATAAAAGTGTCCCACTCAGAGAGGTTGCCATTTTCCCAACCCACTTACAGAGGTAAATGTGAACACTGGACACTGGTTTGGAGGCAGAGGACAGGTTCGACCGTTCGACTGTATTTTTTTCTATGAAAATACAATCGAAAGTTCTGTTGGCTGATTCCTTCCTGCCTAATGCTGTCTGATTTGTACGCGTGTTCGTAGGCGTTTCGAACTCTTGACGGTCGCGCTTCGCGCGCTTCCCGGTATGCTTGACATTGGTTTCAGTAGATTTTTTGCGTGA
>NW_007446395.1:0-393 GCF_000475195.1 Diaphorina citri | reverse complement strand
GAATTGCCTTATGGATGGTTTTTTTTTCTGCTGAATGCTGTCCAGTTAAAACTTGGTAGGTACTCACTGACCCATAGTACCTACAGATATCACCAATTGGTCACCATTGGTTCTAGGTTGTTCTGCACTAGGTACAAAATACATAGGTAGGGTAAGTGTACCAGGTATTGTCCAATGTAAAAACCGTGCTATGGTTATTGGTCCCTCAGTGACTCTACCCTCATAAGTAGTCTATACAGTGTACCTACTGCACTAATGCCAACATTTTATTGATCCAATGCTATCAAAAGAAAGGTTTAAACTAATGCTATAATATATCCTTTGTTATCCTTGGATCTTGAAAATATTTGGACAGCATTAAGCAGAAAAGAAAACCACCCATAACGCAATTTC
>NW_007446394.1:0-393 GCF_000475195.1 Diaphorina citri | reverse complement strand
AAAAAAAAAATCGAATTTGAGTGCTACCTAAACCTACCTAAGTATGTATGTACGTACCTATTTACCTATTAGATATACATACAAGCTTTCTGCTTTTCGTCATGGTTTTAAAGTCCCGGCTCATTATGTTGTTAGGTATTTCGGCACTCTGAGGTGTTTGGAGTTTTGGCATCTCCACTATTATTACCTTGCCTAGTGAATAAATGATAAGTATATTATATATTATAATACCTATACGTCGGTAGTAAAAATTTCAGAATTTCATGTGCGGTTCGTTTTCGTTAAATGTTATCTGTTTCGAATTTCCGTTTTTTGTATGTTCTAATTGACAAGTTCGCGGAGTTCGCGAACGATAACACATTGACAATTTGCTGAAGACGGGTCTGGAATTCA
>NW_007446393.1:0-393 GCF_000475195.1 Diaphorina citri | reverse complement strand
GTCTAGTATGATAAATCAGGCGCCCGGTGCACCTAACCTATCCATACTATCATTCAAAGGTAGGAAGAACAGGACATATTCATCTGGTATCAGAATAAACAGAGAGGAGGAGCCTCAGGATTCACCAAGGAAGAACAGGAGTCTAGTATGATAAATCAGGCGCCCGGTGCGCCTAACCTATCCATACTATCATTCAAAGGTAGGAAGAACAGGAGTCTTGTATGATAAATCAGGCGCCCGGTGCACCTAACCTATCCATACTATCATTCAAAGGTAGGAAGAACAGGAGTCTTGTATGATAAATCAGGTGCCTAACGGGAAATAAGCAATAAAATTGCCGGTCGTGTATGTGTTAAACCTATAATGATTATAAACTTTCTTCGTTTTCAGGTG
>NW_007446392.1:0-393 GCF_000475195.1 Diaphorina citri | reverse complement strand
TGCGCGCAGCAACAAAGCGAAAATTGCCATGATGATTGCTAACATTCGAACCGGATAGGCACCTGAAGAAGAAGAAGAAGAAGAAGAAGAAGAAGAAGAAGAAGAAGAAGAAGAAGAAGAAGTCATGGCTATGCAGGCTATGACACTTGCATAGAACTCACAGGAGACTCGGTCTGAAATTGAATTTATTCAATCCATATATACGGTGGTAAGTAGGTATACCACCACAAGTGGTACCTATTGGATGGCACAATCCCTTAATTGAAATAACAAGTATTTCTTTTTCAACCAAACAGATTAGTGAATTAGCACCGTTCACATTATCCTAAATCTCCAAGAGTTACGCCCCTTTTAAAGGACAACTGTCTTTATCTTGGACCTCTCGAATGCAGA
>NW_007446391.1:0-393 GCF_000475195.1 Diaphorina citri | reverse complement strand
AAAGGAAATCCAAGCTGTTTTACTCAAAATTCGATCTTCATCTTTGGATTTCCTCTTGAACAAAATCTCTCAATTTTAATCGAGCGCATTAGTAAACGAATGGCCTTAATGATTTGCAGCCAGAACGAGAAATCAGATGTAAGAGCAAAAGTAGGAAGGTAATTAATTATCAGCAGAACAATAAGTATGGCAATCGAGTTGAAACTTGAGAAAAAGTTAGGAAAAAGGAGAAGAAAGAGGAGGAGGAGAAGAATAAGGAAAACGAGACGAAAAAGAAGAAGATGAATAAGAGGAAGAAAGAGGACGACGACAAAAAAGAGATTGAAAAAGAAGTTAAAAAAAGTCCAAAGAGGAATGCAACTTGAGAAGCGTTCAAATAGATCAGTTGCGCTT
>NW_007446390.1:0-393 GCF_000475195.1 Diaphorina citri | reverse complement strand
CTGAGGAACGGCATGAATGGAGATAGGAGACGCAGACCAACGTCCAGAACCGTCACTAGAGTGCGCGCTGCGTTCGCTTTCTCTATCAGACTACCGTCTGACATCACTGGCTTGATACATTCCTGTGAATCACATGGTATACGTTAAATAAATAAATATATTCCTCCGAATCAAATGTATAGGGGCTGCGTTTGCTTTCTCTATCAGACTACCGTCTGACATCACTGGCTTGATACATTCCTGTAAATCACATGGTATACGTTAAATAAATAAATACATTCCTCCGAATCAAATGTATGGGGGTCCAGCTAGTATACTATACTCGTCACTAGAGTGCGCGCTGCGTTCGCTTTCTCTATTAGACTCCCGTCCGCCATCACTGGCTTGATACAT
>NW_007446389.1:0-393 GCF_000475195.1 Diaphorina citri | reverse complement strand
TGCAGCTTGCACTGATGGGCATGGACAACAGACACCAATTTTCTTACTGTGGAAAACATACCTGAAATCACAAAACATTAAACGAAAAACGTTAGAAAAAATTGCATAAGTATTTTGATCAGTTAGGTAAAGTGAAAGGGAGATTCGAAAAAACTTCAAATGGTCCACTATGCCGTCAGACGAGCTTTCAGCTTAAAAACATTGGATACGTAACTTCCCCTATTAGGTAATATTTTAGTTGAAAGAGAAGAGAGTGCATTTGGACATGTCATTTAGTGCTTTAGCTGTAAGTTGATCATAATAATTGAGGAGCTACTTTGAACAAAAGACCAGCTGGGTAAAAGGATTACGAACAAAAATAATACACTACTCCTGGACGACCTTGGTGAATAA
>NW_007446388.1:0-393 GCF_000475195.1 Diaphorina citri | reverse complement strand
TAAATCCAAAGTTTCAGCCATTGGTCCGTGTGTGTGTCTGTCTGTCTGTAAACAAAATATCTCGAGAACGGTAAGAGCCAGAGACTTGAAATTTGGTATGTATCTTTCAAATGTCACAAGGATGCGACACGAAACTTTTGGTTAAGACCGGTGCAACGCTTGGTGGCATTTTACCGCTTTTTGACGGTTTTCGGTGTAATTTAACAATATCTCGGGAACGGTATTAGCTAAAGACTTGAAATTTGGTATGTAGTTCACAAATGTGACAAGGATGCAACCCAAAACGTTTGGTTGAAATAGGTGCTGCGGTTGGCAGTATTTTGACCGCTTTTTGGCGGGTTTCGACCGCTTTTTGGCGGTTTTCAGCTATACTGACTAAACGGTTAGAGATAT
>NW_007446387.1:0-393 GCF_000475195.1 Diaphorina citri | reverse complement strand
TCGGAGTTTTGACCTCAGATTTGGATTTTTCCCAACTTTTTACATAGGAATCGACCATTTATTTATAAATTTTACCCACTTGCAACTCCTCCCCTTAGCCCAGATTGGATCACCAAACTTTTCAAGTGTGTATGACTTTCACCAATACCTAACTCCATGTTCCCTATAATCAAGATAGTACCTCTCTACCACTACCTATATATATTATTAGTATGCAAGGAAGCAGAAAATACAAATGCGTAAGTCACCACGAGGCGTTAGGTTCTCTTGTCTTAAAATTTCACATGGCATCGACCGAGGCAGTGATGATTAATGCTAATTAGAAGTCCATGGATCTGTGGAGGTCTCAGAGTACCTACAAGGTTCGCGTCACTTTTCCAGCTGTCATTTCCC
>NW_007446386.1:0-393 GCF_000475195.1 Diaphorina citri | reverse complement strand
CAAATCAACCAATGGAAAAGAGGATGGCTCATGTGAACAAATGATATCATTGGTTGATCACTTTTAATATGATCGAATGATCACGCAAAAAAAATCACCCCTCAAAAAAGGGAAAAGGTCTTTTCACACGATCAACGTTTTTAAGGCCTACCACACGTGATAATATCACTATTGAGGTCAGTACTCGGTCCTGCGCAGGTAAAACCTCCTCTTGAGTTTCCCCTTTACCTCAACTCACCACAACTATCGGTGTCTCTGGAAGAATTATCCATCCTGACCACTAAGCGTTTGCCTTATAATCAGGAGGTCCCGCGTACGAAACCCGAAAAGAAAAGAGGTAAAAAATAAGTACCTACCACGTATGGGTGTGTTGAAATTTGGACGAAAATGTAA
>NW_007446384.1:0-393 GCF_000475195.1 Diaphorina citri | reverse complement strand
AGGAAGTGGGGGCAAAGTGTCATTAAGTATTCATAGCATACAAACTTGGGAAAATATATCACGGGACGAGGAAACAAGTGAAGGATGGGGAGGAATCAGTAGAGATGGTTAAAAAGGACAATTTTATTTTTATTTCAGTTTCCTGTTCGGAGGCAAAAAGATGGGAAGGCGACTATTATGACTGTCGTCGAACTATGTATGATTTTTTACCGTAATAATCAGAGGGGGGGGAAGAGGGGAATGAGTCAGTAGGTATATCCTTTGAAAAGGAAAGAAATGGGGGAGAGGGAGAAAAACAGAATCTGAAACACTTCACGAAGCACTTAGCAAGGAAATTTTCAGTTGTGTTTAATACAAATAAAAAAAAAAAAAAGATGAAGAGAAGCAAAACAG
>NW_007446383.1:0-393 GCF_000475195.1 Diaphorina citri | reverse complement strand
TCTATCATTCATAGTCATGTTCATATATCATGTGCAATAATATAAAGCTAGTAAAGCTCTGAAATAAAAGTTTATGTGCAGAAATACTGCACATAAAATAGGTATACCCCTCTGATGTCTCCTCCTCTTCCTTTGCCCCTTTCTTTCCTCCTCTTTTACCCACTTGTTCTTTATTTTTAGTCCGTCCTTCCTTTATTGATAATAAAAGGTATAGTGGACGGACTATTGTATTCGCTTCGGTGTCGTCTGTCTGTCACTCTGTCAGTCTATCCCCATAGAAGGACTTATCCAAACCTAATCGACCTATATATCAAATTAAAGGTCTTTTTTACCAGGAACACGAAAATGGTGGTGCAAATTTTCTCCGGAGAATCAAAAACCGGTTTTAGCATC
>NW_007446382.1:0-393 GCF_000475195.1 Diaphorina citri | reverse complement strand
TCTATAGCAATATTCGTGACCGATTGGGACTCACATGCCGGAGGTTCCGGGTTCAATTTCTGGTAAGTCAAAGTTTTTGACTCAGTGCTTGGAAAATGAGGTGGATTCCAGTGGATTCAGTGAGCTCGTTTCATTTTGAAAAGCACAATGTTAGAACAGAGCGGTAAGGATAAGAAGAAGAACAACAAAAAGAAGAAGAAGAAGAGAAAGAAGAAGAAAAGGAAGACCAAAAAGGAAAGGAAGAAGAAGAAAGACGACCAGAAACGGTGATGAAGGAAGCTCCAATGTAAACAAAAAGGAAAGGGGAGAGGAGAGGAGAAGAGTATTAAAGAAAATAGCTGAAAGGAGAAGAAGGATTTGGAAAAACCTACCTACGTAATATTTCAGAGAAGC
>NW_007446381.1:0-393 GCF_000475195.1 Diaphorina citri | reverse complement strand
AATTATTAATAGTAAATGTCTAACTTCGAGTAGGTACGTATGTACCTGAGAACGATGTACAATATTTTGTACCTACATTAAGCAGTTTCGTAAAATTTCACTGTTTGGATAGTTTTTGTTTAGTTTTATTTCAGTTCATCAGTACCTTGGAGAATGGGGTAACTTGGTCCTTATTCAATTTCTTGAAAGTTCTTTATTTTCTTTGTAGGCTATATCCTATATAATCCTATCCCTAGTATTCTATGTATTTATATTTAACATGTTGTGTTATTAAACCATTTCAGGTATGAGAGACAAATGGACATGCTTGATTAGTTGATTACTGAGCTCAGTGCCTGAAACTTTGTCAAACTTTTATTCCACTGCGTGTGGTATTCGAACATTCTGTTGCGC
>NW_007446380.1:0-393 GCF_000475195.1 Diaphorina citri | reverse complement strand
GCCATGGGTATAGCTGGTGTATTAAGTCAGGTTAAGGACCACAAAATTGTTCCATTGGCATTTTGTTCCAAAACATTACAGGTATAACTTCTCACTACTTTGTAAATCAATCTTCTATGTATAGTTTTAAGTTATTCCTAGTAAATTGATTCACTCCAAATAAAGAACTGATCAACAACTTCTGATATCTGATATCAAGCTCTACAACTGGACTTTTCATTCCATTTGATTCCATCGCTCCCACACCGGTACATAACCACAACCATATAGTCTTCTTCTTTATTCTTCTTTGCCTTTTCCCATGTTCAGATGGGTTCGTGTTTGTTGCCGGCCTCTCAATCAGCTTTAGAGTGATCTTTGAGGCCAACTGGTTTTGGCTAAACAAAATTTTCT
>NW_007446379.1:0-393 GCF_000475195.1 Diaphorina citri | reverse complement strand
AAATGAAAGATAAAATAACTGAACAAGAAATTACTCAAAATTGGTAGCTACAATACCTAGTAGGTATATAGGTACCTATGAAGATTCCAATAAGTATGTCATCTCCAGTTTTCCAATAATGAAGTAAGAGCAAAATGCGGTAATAGCTAAAATTTGGTGGAGACGCCCGATGCTCTTGAAATTACTTGAATGCTAAGTAAATCACCGAATAAGTACTTGTAAATACCTACGTCCATATTTATTTTTGAATTCTATCACGAAATTTCATTAGAGGGGATGCTGGAACTCGGGAGATTTTTCTACGAAGTTGAGCTTCATTAGTGGAGATGACAGAATTCCGGGAAATATTCGCATTTCAATTTCAGAGCATTATGGTTTTCCAAGAATTCTGGA
>NW_007446378.1:0-393 GCF_000475195.1 Diaphorina citri | reverse complement strand
CTGACCTGAAGAATTTTCATGATGGTTTACTAACTAGGAGCTCAGGCGCGTACAATGGAACTAAAAAGGGCAATAAAGGGATCTCCAATGAACCCTTTATCTGATCTGAAATTTTTTAACCTAACGATAGTGAGGTCTACGTTTTAACTCGACAGTTTTACACTTGGTTTGGATTTTTGATTGTTAGTCCCGCTATAAAACGCGATTGCCTGGTCCGATTTTGATGAAATTTTGGCACGTCGCAATTGGGGTCCCAGAATTGAGCGCGGCCGATTTTGTAGTCTGAACGTTTCAGAGTCCTCGACATAACCAAGCGGTTAAAGAAATCCCTCTCTCTACATATCTCTCTTTCTGAAAATAATGAAGGGGATTTAAAGAGGAAAGGAGGATGTG
>NW_007446377.1:0-393 GCF_000475195.1 Diaphorina citri | reverse complement strand
GTTTACAGACAGACACACACACGGACCAATGGCTGAAACTTTGGATTTAGGCTCTAGGGACCTCAAAACGTGTTTTGCACAAAAATAACATTACTTTCCTTCCTATAGGATAGGATAAGGAAAGTAAAAAACAACTCTACTATGGGTTTTACTCGTAACTCGTACAATATTTGCCTTGTAGGAAAAGGATCTTCCATTGTGTCATCGTTCCTGTCCTCGAGATGTGAATATGTGACATCCACTAATACGAAGAAACTGCCACATCCACCAATGGAACCTTGTAAAACTGTTTGTTTGATTGTGTTTGTTTGTTTCTTTGTTTCCACCATAACTCTCGAACGGTTGTCCTTTTTTGATGAAATTTGACGGAAATATACCTACATGAAGAACATT
>NW_007446376.1:0-393 GCF_000475195.1 Diaphorina citri | reverse complement strand
TACAACCGAATAACATAAGGATTCACTGAACGAAAGGAGTGAATTCCAAGTTTTAACTTTACGAAATTTATTTCTGTTTTGTAAGGACCCTCGCGGTCTGTCACAGCTGTGAGTAAGTAGCAAGGAACGGGGAAAACCAGGCCTTCTTGTTATACCGTCACCCAAGAGAGAAACAATCGCCTTGGTACGTTGTAGTTTAGATTTACCTCGCATCAGTTCATGAGGAACATTGTCCTCTGTCGGGCTCAGGTTTTCAACTGGAAAGTAAAAATAGAGGTTCAGTAAAGGTTCACATAGAAACAGATATTCACATAGAATTTTTTTTTTAAGAGGTTTGACAGAGGGAACTGTAACTGCTATGGTCTTATCGTCCCGAAATCGAAGAGAGAAGGA
>NW_007446375.1:0-393 GCF_000475195.1 Diaphorina citri | reverse complement strand
CATTGGAATAACAATAAAGGAGAAAAAAAGAAAGGCGTAGGAAAGCAGAAGTTAATACGGGATATTGGAGGTATAAAAAGAAGAAGAAAAACACGAGGAAAAATTATATTTTAGCGTCTGTGCCCAATGTCTGCCCTATCATCCTCTTCCGGCTTCCGGTGTCTTTGAATACGATGCCTCATTTTCCACACACCTATCCCATTTCCAAAAGCTTCTACCTTCGACCTATCCCATTTTCGAACTACCTAGCCCTATCCCATTTTCAAATGATTCTCCAGTCTCCCACCTATTCCATTTCCAAAAGAAAAGAGTTGCCCCATTTTCCGATGATGTTCACTCTCCCGCGTATCTCATTTTCAAATGCACCCATCTTCGTTTGGCCTAACCGTCTAC
>NW_007446374.1:0-393 GCF_000475195.1 Diaphorina citri | reverse complement strand
TACTTTCTATTTTACCTTATCGAATGACAGCGTTTTCCAAGTCCAAAATTCAAGGAAAAGAATGAAATTCAGCTAGCTTCTAGTATCATTTTTTTAATCACTGCACGGAACTTTTTTCATTTGTTTACATTTTTAGTTTCAAAATATTCCGTCGATGGCAGCACTTGTACCTCAGCCCACTGAAGACGTCACAGCACAACCCATTTTTTTTCATTTCCACTGTTCCAAACTGAAAGAACCGTTTACACGATCGAGATTCTAACGTTTTTAAGCTTTTTTTCATGATTCAGATTCAGAGAATAACTACCTACGTAGTACGTATACGTACCTACCTACAGAAGAGGTAAACATTTTGTAAAATAAATAAATGAATGGCGAAATTTTATTGCAAAA
>NW_007446373.1:0-393 GCF_000475195.1 Diaphorina citri | reverse complement strand
TGACGCTAAAGTAGGGGAAGTGGAATGAAAAACACGCGTCGGGTTCGCATCGCACCCACGTCGGAATGAAAAACAGACTTAGTGTGCCCAATATTTTATGAAATTTGGCAAACGTATTTTACACTCAAAGGAAAATTTGCTCATTATATTTTGGGTCCCTGAGTTACTGAACCACTTGATTTGGGGTATATTAGAACCTCGTTCAAAAATTGAATACCCATGTAGGTCCCATTTTTCCAATTTGGTTCTAAAAAGGTGGTAAGGTGGTATGTATATTTTTTTTTTTTAGCTGATCTATTCTTATTCGTTGTTTAACAAAGGTGCCGTCTCCTTAATTAATTGAAGTTAGGGCCTAATTTCCTGACGTAGGTAAATCTTTTAACTATCTTCCCT
>NW_007446372.1:0-393 GCF_000475195.1 Diaphorina citri | reverse complement strand
GTAAAATATGTAGGTACCTACTTCTCCGAGATTTTGCAGTAGGTAATGAGAGCCATGGATAAAACATTGGGGATATCTTTGTTTTAGTAGGTCAAATTTGTATGTACTCGTAACATTCTACTAAAAGCAACATAAGAATATCTGTACCTAAGTAGGAATGTACCTACCATGTAGGTAGTTATAGCAAACATTTACATAGATACCTACCTATACGAAAGTACTTACTTAGGTTCTTCTTTGAAATTCTGCTGAAGAAGAAGAAGAAGAAGAAGGAGGAGGAGGAGGAGGAGGAGGAGAAGGAGATGAAGGACGGAAAGGAGGAGGAGGAGAATGAAAAGGAAGAGGTAGGATGAGAAAGATTTTTTTTTCTTCTGCAGTAAAATTGAAATCTCA
>NW_007446371.1:0-393 GCF_000475195.1 Diaphorina citri | reverse complement strand
GACGAAATTAGCTCTGTTTGCTGCAAACTTGTTCAAAAGTAAATAAAAAAACAATAGAAGAACAAGACGGTGGAGTTTTCAAATGACAAAAATCTGCTGTGAACATCACATGGTTTTCCTTAACCCTTTGAACTATACGGAAAACTGCCAAAAAGCGGTCAAAATACCACCAACCGTTGCACCAATGTTAACCAAAAGTTTCGTGTTGCATCCTTGTCACATTTGAAAGTTTCATAGAAAATTTCAAGCTTCTATCTCTTACCGTTCTCGAGACATTTTGTTTACAGACAGTCACACAAACACACGGACCAATGGCTGAAACTTTGGATTTAGGCTCTACTCTAGGGACCTCAAAACGTGTTTTGGCACTAAAAACCGACCATCGAAAATTTT
>NW_007446370.1:0-393 GCF_000475195.1 Diaphorina citri | reverse complement strand
ACAGAGTTGATACTTTTTATCCAACTCTCGGAGAAAACTTTTGTCGAAATTCTTCAAGTTTCTACCTCCCACTATGTTCGGTACTACAAAAACATCCAAAACTCTTGTCAAAATTCTTCAAGTTTCTACCTCCCACTATGTTAGGTACGACAAAAACATCCAATGTTTTCTTCTTATTACCTTCACACAGTACGTCTATTTCGGTTTGCGCGACTTTCAACTTATTCGGGGACGTCGAACCGAACGTGAAAATATTTAATTCCCCACATTCCTTATTTTCGAGTTTCAACTGCTCGTACAGCTGACTGGTAATATTTTTTTTTTTTTTCGCAGTATCAAATAGGGCTCTAATCTTGAGTACTTTATTTAGCGCTTTACTATATACCTGTATGC
>NW_007446369.1:0-393 GCF_000475195.1 Diaphorina citri | reverse complement strand
CTCTCTCTCTCTCTCTCTCTCTGATTAAAATTCTAGACGGGTGTCGAGGATTATTACGTCACGCGCTGTCCTTTTCTACTTTTCTCCCTCTTTCTCCATCCTCTTCTTCTTTTCTTCCCCTCATTTCTCTCTTTCTCCATCTTTTCTCTTATTCTTCATTCTATCTCTTCTTTCTTTCCGTTTTTCCTCTCTAATATTTGCCCTCTCCTCTCTCTTTCTTCCCTCCCACTCATCCACCGCGTCTTCTCTCTCTCTCTCTCCCTCTTGCTTTCCTTCATCCAATAGCATACCTTGATGTCATTCTTATGACCATTGGAGAGAGAGAGAGAGAGAGAGAGAGAGAGAGAGATTTTGATAGAAGAGCGTAAGACAAAGTTGGAGGTTATTTGTTTC
>NW_007446368.1:0-393 GCF_000475195.1 Diaphorina citri | reverse complement strand
AGGACACTTGACTCTAAGCGACGTATAACTAGACCAACATATTACTGCCCTATTATCCAATATAAGTTAATATCGTAATAAGACTAATAAAAAATAATAATACTTAATAAAAAATTCTATTTCATAAAACAAAGAGAATTGGAAAACAAAGACAGAGAGAGAGGGCAGCGATGGAGGTTCCGTTGGAACAAAACTCTTCAAGCCCGCTGGAAAATTGCCTGAGGTGAAATTTCAAGAAATTTCTTCTTTAGACAGATGTTTTCTGTTGTTGTCCGGGGTTTCGGGGGGTTAGAAGTTAAATTCTATAGAACTTTATACCTACCTAGCTCTTGGGTGAGGGTTTTAGCACAATGGATTAGTAGGTACCGTGCATTGTAGAATTGACCAGTGCCA
>NW_007446367.1:0-393 GCF_000475195.1 Diaphorina citri | reverse complement strand
CTCTCTCTCTCTCTCTCTCTCTCTCTCCTTCTCTTTGTTACTCATTCTTTGCAAGAAAATATCTCCATACAAGCAAATACATTTTAAACCTAGCTGAGAGGAAAATAGAAAGAGATAAAGATGGAGAAAGAGAGAGAGAGATCTATGTGAGAGAGAAAGACGGAGGGAGAGAAAGAGAAGAGGATATGTGTCAGAGAGAGAGAGACAGGAAAAGACGATTTGAGGAAAATAAAGAGAGAGAATGAGGGAGGGAGAGAAAGATGGATAATAAAGAGAGAAGGAGAATGAGGGTTTATATGTGTGAGTGTGAGAGAGAAAGAGAAGATGATTTGAGAAAGAGAGAGAGAGAGAGAGAGAGAGAGAGAGGACATTTCCTGAGGAAACCCGTGTTCA
>NW_007446366.1:0-393 GCF_000475195.1 Diaphorina citri | reverse complement strand
TCTTAGCTTCGCGCTCCCACGCTCTCCTATCAGGTACAAACCATACCGGACGAGTTTTTTATTTGGATCAAACATGTATTGTGGGGAATATTTGACGTATGAAATCGCAAGCTAAGAAGTAATACGAGTACTTCCATTCTGTTATGGATTGTGTCATGAATCCTGCTAACAATCAAACAGCCTACAACCTACAATCTGTACTTGTAGAGTTATTACAGGGTGACCCAATAGTGACCCATTATAATTATGAATTACTCTTGTGTACGTCAAAATACATAGAATTATCTGAACACCTAGTAGATCTAGTATCTATTTTCCTATCGCATCGATGTTAGTAGAACAGTTTTATATATTGTCAAGTTTTTCCTCATTCCCTAGAACACCTTTATTGAA
>NW_007446365.1:0-393 GCF_000475195.1 Diaphorina citri | reverse complement strand
AATATTTGCAATCGAAAAACGAGTACAAATTTTGTTATTGATTAAAACCTCCCTCTATAAAACCTTGGAAAAAACTTTAGAATATGAGTTCTTCCTTGATTGTCGATCGACCATAGACGTTTGCTTGAAGTACGACAAATCTTTCTGACTTTGCTTTTTCATCTTGATTGATGTCTCGGTAACTTTGTCAAGTTACTGAGTTCTAACTTTGTGAAGTTCTAACTTTGTTAAGTTCTAACTTTGTGAAGTTCTAACTTTGTTAAGTTCCAACTTTGTGAAGTTCTAACTTTGTTAAGTTCTAACTTTGTGAAGTTCTAACTTTGTTAAGTTCTAACCTTGCTTTCTCATTTTCAGGTTTTGGGAGCTGTGGTTACTTATTTCATGGTGTTGGTT
>NW_007446364.1:0-393 GCF_000475195.1 Diaphorina citri | reverse complement strand
GAAAGTATTGCAATCGGTCCAAATTTTCAAAATCGGGAAATGGTTGGAAATATCCGTTTTGGGATCCCCTGATGTCAATAAAAAAGTGGTTTTTAGCCCATGATCTGTACGTTACGTTTACGTATGTACGTACTACAGGTTTAAATGGGAAAAAGTGAAAAGTTGTGAACAAAATATCTCAAGAACGGTTTGTCGTAAAGTGATGAAATTTGGTATGATATCCTGGTATGGTTCAAGGACGCGACTGTAACAATTTGGTACAAATCGGACTGTCACTCATCCAGATATCAACCAAAGTCAATTTTGCTTCGGACTTGGAAAATTAAAAAAAAAAAAAATCTAATTCTTTGTATACTTTAAATATTTTAAATGATTCCTTATTACACGGGGAGT
>NW_007446363.1:0-393 GCF_000475195.1 Diaphorina citri | reverse complement strand
GTTTCAGTGAATAAATAGAGCTTCAGTGACATTTCACCCCTATCGTCAACTATGTGTATGTTTGGCCCTTTATTACTTATACCCCTCCACTAAATTATTTAAAAGATTTGAAAAAATTAACAATGCCACCTACGCAGTAACAAAATTTCGCTCATAATGTGAAACGATACTGGACAATCATTAAATGAATTTTTATGAACTTTCTTGACTGATCACAAATAGAATTGAACCTAAATTATGTAGCTGCAAACTAGATACCCACAATAAATAAAAAAACAAATACCTGGTACCAAAAAGAAGGATAAAATAATAAAGTCTGTAATGGACTTACCATTCATCCCTGGGGTCTGGCAGTTTTCGCTTGACTGATATCAGATCACTAACATACTGGTT
>NW_007446362.1:0-394 GCF_000475195.1 Diaphorina citri | reverse complement strand
GGTCAAATTCTCAAATTATATTGCGGATAAAATTCCATACCTCGGCTGGGATTGAACCCACGCCCTCCTGTTTACCAGTCGAGCGCCTTGACCACGACACCACCGAGGCATTATAGGTCTGCAGTAACCTGCATTATTCGTTTTAACGTGATACCTCTAGGTATAAAGTTGTAGAGATTTTCCTAGTAAACCACCAACCTTTGCATACAAAACAAATATTAAGGATTGTTGGATCTCTACCTCAGGACTACTAGGAAGGAGAACCAGCTTCAAATTCAATGCGTTCCACAAACCATCAATTCCTCAAATAGGTATTAGACTATATTCTTGTTGTATTCACTCAAAATTATCACCCTATTGATATTTTTACGAATCAAGATAGGTACCTAGTAGA
>NW_007446361.1:0-394 GCF_000475195.1 Diaphorina citri | reverse complement strand
ACATCGAGAATAGTATCGTCAGGTTCACCACAATGCTGACAGAGCCCATCCTCTCCCACGAGAGTGAGTATCCGTTTCTTGTAGTCCCCACAGTCCTGAAATTGGCCGGTCAGGGTACGAGAGATTCAGCCGATTCAAGGGCTCGTCTAGTTCTATACGAGCCTGCACACTCTGGTATAGAGCTCACCTTGTAGACACGATCGATCGACACCATGGTACTGAAAATTGTCCTGATATCAGTATTCAACAGCAAAATGGGTACCACCACCGCACCGTATCCACATGTCAAAAATTATGTACAGCTTGGCCTAAACTGTTTGTCTTATTTAGCCGCCATCTTGTCCATCTGTAATATGGCTTCCTAAATCGCCAAAATATCCATTTTTTTGAAAGT
>NW_007446360.1:0-394 GCF_000475195.1 Diaphorina citri | reverse complement strand
CAAACCCCAAACCACTCTGGGGATGAAGCTAATAAATTAATAAGATGAGGCGAGCATTTTTATCACCCCTGCTCCGAGAATTGTCTTGCTCCAGCTCCCTCTGGACTATAGACTGTCCGCAATATATTATGCCCTCTTCAGTTGTGGCGAATCGAGAGGGAAACGCTTAGCGCCTCAGAGAAAAGCTCCTCTAAAATGCAGGATTCATCAATAAAATTACTGAAGATTAAGATTAACTAGTCATTAAATTTAATATCATATTATTTAACAAAATTATTATTTTTTTATCATTATTAGTGGAGATGCCAAAACTCCTGCTGGAGTGGAGATGCCAAATGCTTACAACAACAGGTAGGCTGTTGTTGTAAGTATTTGGCATATCTATTTCATCAGA
>NW_007446359.1:0-394 GCF_000475195.1 Diaphorina citri | reverse complement strand
AGTTTTATCCACTTCTTTTCTTACTCTCACCCCCTCTTTCTCCTTTATCTTTTTCTCTCTCACTCCTCATTCCTTATTAAGATTTCTTGACATTCTTGAGAATGGGAAAAGTGTCCCTTACGGGTTGGGTAGAAATAAGATTAAAACCCAAATCAGAGGATTCTTCTGTGTCTGGCTAGAATTTTGAATGTTTTTTTTATTTATTTACCTACCTATGTTCTTCTGAGTAGTGCGCAATGGACTCTCAAATATTCTGCCTAAAAATGTGTTTACATAATATTATTGTTTATTTGATTTCTCTAGTCTATAATATTAATATCTATCTATCATCTCAATCCAAGGATTGGTTGGCAACTCTTCTCCATGCTTCTCTGTCTTGGGTTAGTCTCTTCAG
>NW_007446358.1:0-394 GCF_000475195.1 Diaphorina citri | reverse complement strand
CGCCCCGGGCGGGAATCGAACCCGCGGCCTAGCGCTTACAAGGCAGACGCACTACCAACTAAGCTAACTATGCTGGCTGAAACTTTAGAGTTGAAAGTGTCGCTTAAGCTGTGCTGTGTCCACTCCCTGTCCACACATAGTCGACAGCCATCGATCGATGGGAGAGGTTAAGTTTTTGAGAAGAATGAAGGAACATTTAAAGAACCGAGGGATTTTCTTGGAGCGGGATGAAATTCCAGTGAAATGACAGAGAGTTAAAAGATCGCGGCGTTGGCGCCAAAAGGATTATCCCTGAAATAGCTAAAATTATTGGTAAATAATACGACAAACTTTGGCAGACCGCACACAGACGAAAGCCTGGGTATATCTATTGCAGAATTGCCTCCTAAAATTA
>NW_007446357.1:0-394 GCF_000475195.1 Diaphorina citri | reverse complement strand
AAAAAATCACACTAGGTATTATACAAACCTATAGACCAGAACCTCTCAATAGTGTGTGTAGGTCAGATGAACTTCACTATAGTGTCCTAGTAGGTACTCCTGTAGTGTCCACTATAATATTAAATAACCCTCATTTACATACACGACAAGATAAATGTAGGTACCTTGTATCTTGTACCTTGAGAAGTTGTGAGAAGATAATGAATATTATTACTTTGTTGGTACCTTCTTTTATGTACTGTACCTATACCTACCCACAAATATACCTAATGATAAATAGGTACATACATAGAAATATCTATATTATGTGGAAACCTGGTGTGTAGTCATGTACTACACATTAGGTTTCTATGTTATTGAATTGCAAATTGGAAAGTCCTGAAGGCTAAAGAAA
>NW_007446356.1:0-394 GCF_000475195.1 Diaphorina citri | reverse complement strand
AGAAAGGGATCAAATAATTAAAGCAAAGTGTTTATATGCCTGTAGGGTCTTAGGGTCTTTTACCTTCACAAATTCCCAAAGGCAGGCAGATAGGTTTTGTTTGAAGTTGGGCAATTTAGGCGTGTGAATGCCAATTTCCTCCATTGAGACTTCTTCCTTTTCTTCAGGTACCCCTAAGGCACCCCTGAAGAAAGGAAGAAAAATATATTTCAGCTCTATCGTCAAACATTAAAGCTCTGTCCACACTAACGGCCATCGCTTAAGGTACGTCTACTCTACATACGACCAAAGTCGATCAACGACTGACAATATTGTAGTCTAGACCAGTGTTTCTTAATTAGTTTGGCCCGCGGAACCCTTTTCAAAAGGTGAACATCTTTGCGGAACCCTGAAC
>NW_007446355.1:0-394 GCF_000475195.1 Diaphorina citri | reverse complement strand
CAGTACGTCATTCCGTTCAGACAGCCAGCTTTCCACCTCACTCGCTTCGTAGAAGAATTGCTGGGCTTTCAGTGAAAGCTCTAACTTCTTGGATCTTTCTTTGGCTTTGTAAATCAACTCTTGCCAGGCGTCTTGGAGACCGGTGCAAAGGGATGAAACCTAAAGGAAAGAAAAAGTAAATGAGTCACAAAGAGCAAGAGGAGGGTTTAGAGTGGTAAGAGTCTTTAGCGATGCCCAACTTGGATTTAAAAAGGTTAAAACAAACATTGAGTTAAATTTTGCAATACTACTGCAAATAATCTAGATAATTCTAATATGCAAATAACAAATTCTCATCTATTGCCCTTACCTGTTTAGTTTCAGGGTGTTTCTGATGCACCAGGGCTTGTCCTGA
>NW_007446354.1:0-394 GCF_000475195.1 Diaphorina citri | reverse complement strand
TAACATGTAACACTTGAGTGAGATACTGGGAACTTTTGAACTTTCGAGATAAATAGCTATCGTAATGATTCTAATGAACTAGTGGAAATGATAAGTACTTGTTACTTGTATGATAAGAGATAGGTACTGCATGGTACAACGAATGTACTTGAGTAAAATAGTGAGAAGTTTTGAACTTAAGGATAAATAAATACCGTACTGTGTTTAGTAAACTGTAATAAGCTAGTTCAGAACAGAACATAATATACAAGTATGTATGTCTGTTAGAGATATAAATGGAAAACGCTTGAAAATGTCTTAGTACGGGGATAAGAGATCTTCAAATCCACTACTCACTCGATAGTTAGAAAATCTAGTGACCAAAGCCAGTCTACCAACAGGATAAACTATGTTC
>NW_007446353.1:0-394 GCF_000475195.1 Diaphorina citri | reverse complement strand
CATAACCTCAAACCAAGCACGTGGTCAATGCGGGTTCTGAGAAGTTGTTTACAATATAACCGGTGGCAAATACCTACTAACTGTCTAGACACAAGTCTAGGTGTCATTTGATTTCGGGAAACTGACCATGGACCACCTGAAAATTGACTACTGCTCCAATGGAAACTGCATGTATTTTAACAAACTCAGTAAAATATTTGAGTATAAAAATTCTTTTATCGATGTCATTTATAGGATGACATCGATAGTCTAATAGCTGCCTAAAAGATAGGCGGAAAAAAGGATAGAAACCACGAGAAAGAACACAAAATACAATAATTAAATAAAACAGGAATGATCCGAATCCGATATATCTTTCTAGTTAGAATATTGAAATGTACACTTTATTTTCATT
>NW_007446352.1:0-394 GCF_000475195.1 Diaphorina citri | reverse complement strand
GAACTGTTTGTTTCCGAAAAAATCCAATGTGGCAACAATGGTGAACGAGTGTCCAAGTGAATGAATGGGTACCACTCGGCTGCAAAATGTACGCTATCCACTCTTGACCTAACCTCATTGTTTGTTTTGAAAAACATGTGATTCTAGCCGCGCGAAAATTCAAATTGTAGGTATGTGGTAAGCAAAAGGACAGGGATGTACAAGGTATCTTCAAAGGGAGGAGGGAGGGGTGAAAATGATGAATCATGAAAAATGAGGCATTATGCCAGATATGAAATTTATTTTTTATTTATTTACCTATTCATTATTATTACTATTAGGTAGGTACCTATTATTTATTATTATTATTATTATTATTATTATTATTATTATTATTATTATTATTATTATTATT
>NW_007446351.1:0-394 GCF_000475195.1 Diaphorina citri | reverse complement strand
ATGTTAAGCTACGCCGAGCAAGGCCAATAAATGGATGGGTGACTTAAAGTTAATTGCGTAATTGTGGGATTTTTTTTACATTTCCACAAATGAGCTCTGATCTTGAAATTTGTCGCAACACTCAAAGCGAGAAAGTTTTAGATAACACTTCAGTCGATCATTTAAGACCGGTTTTAGCGTCACCTGTGTTAAGCTACACCGAGCAAGGCCAATAAATGGATGGGTGACTAAAAGTTAATTGAGTAATTGTGGGATTTTTTTTTTACATTTTCTCACACAAATGAGCTCTAATCTTGAAATTTGTCGCGACGACCTCTGAACTCAAAGCGAGAAAGTTTTAGATAACACTTCAGTCGTTAATTTAAGACCGGTTTTAGCGTCATCTATGTTAAGC
>NW_007446350.1:0-394 GCF_000475195.1 Diaphorina citri | reverse complement strand
TATGGCACAAGGAACCCTACACCAAACCTTCAGACACCTTCAGGAGCTAAGAACAATGAGAGCGACCCACACACAATACATGAGAGGCAGGACTTATGCTGAATTAAACGCGAGATGGTAACAGATGACGGAGACAAAGTGGATTCCGAGTATCTAATAATGTACGAGTAAGTTCAAGTAAGCTGTATTTATGGAAGGGCTAAAAGCTAAACTAAGGAGCTGAACATTAACGCAAGATGATAAGAGCTGATGAACATGCAGCGCATTTTAAGTTTCAAGTATCGATGAGCAATGAATCTGTCAAAAGGGTAAAATCAGGGGAACTATTTTCAGGGGAAATGTAGGTAAATATTTTCTAAAACTTAGAGGATATACAACACGAAAACGTCAGAAA
>NW_007446349.1:0-394 GCF_000475195.1 Diaphorina citri | reverse complement strand
CCGTTTTTTCTACCCCTTCCGGTAAGGCTAGAACTTCGGAATTTCGCAGGTATAATAAGGAAGTATAGGTTAACATGTTGTCCAAATTTCGTGAGATTACATTGAAAATTGACGGAGTTATGATAGGGGTCCTGTGGGCGGAGCCAAGTGCAACTTTTGCCGAATTTCAGATTTTTCCCTTTACTTACTCATCAAGACCTACCATCCTGCCAAATTTCAAGTTTCTACAACATCGGGAAGTGCCTCAACATTTTGATGAGTGAGTGAGTCACTAGTAAAATTAGCGATTTTCAAACCGTTTTTTCTACCCCTTCCAGTAAGGCTAGAACTTCGGAATTTCGCAGGTATAATAAGGAAGTATATAGGTTAACATATGGTCCAAATTTCGTGAGAT
>NW_007446348.1:0-394 GCF_000475195.1 Diaphorina citri | reverse complement strand
AACACCCTGTATTTTATTTCTATGCCTATGATGAGAAGACATTTTTATCCAATAATCGTCGTATGACGTATATCTTTGCCTACATATGTATGTATTACATAGGTATGTATAACCAGGACAATTTTATCCAGCTTTCCTAATGAAAAGTCTTGGAAGCTTTCGTTATTGCTTCCTCAATTATTGAATTTTTCTTGGCATTTTTTTGTGACCTCGACAATGTTTTTTATTATTACCTATTACACATTAGTATTATTTTTTGATTAACATTATTATTCACTGTTGGCACACTCTAATAAATATTAATAAGAAAAAAAAATATTTTTTGATTAGAAATTTGAATATGATTTGTGAGAAGAGAGCCAGTGCTTTCTATTTCAGAGAGGACTAAAGATCG
>NW_007446347.1:0-394 GCF_000475195.1 Diaphorina citri | reverse complement strand
ACTCAAGTGGAGAAAAAATGGGACAGATTGTAATTCCATCGCTTCGTAGATTCCTAGTAGCTTAACCCATCCTTTAGGGCTGTTCGCCCCTACACCTAAGCCTCACATTGGGCTTTTTGTGTTTGGAGTTAAGCTGCTATCCCCGGGCCTTGATGGAACCTCGAAGCACCGTCACTGGTGTATTTCAACCTCCTCAGTTTCTCTAAAATTCACCTGCAGCAGCTCTAGAAAGTCCACACAATCAGGTTTATTCCAGAGAAAGCTGTGAGTCCATATACTATCCCATTAAGAGGATACCAAGAGGTGCCATCTAGGTCAGAGAGCTCGCTCTGGGGTCTAATGAGGGATATTCAGGTACATAATTATGTCGTTGTACCCTACTTCCTGAGACGGA
>NW_007446346.1:0-394 GCF_000475195.1 Diaphorina citri | reverse complement strand
TGAACCTCACAGGAAACCCATTTCCCTCGTGATGGGAAATCGACAGCAAATTAGATTTCATCCCAACGTCCTGATGTAGGTAACTCCTGTTCTAAAGATATATGCTCGGAAGCATCATATGAGTGTTTCATATATCTACTGTGTATGGCTTACCTATAACGTACATATATGAGGGTTGCGAGGACGTACGAGTAGGTCCTTATAGACAGAGGGAAGATCATGCCTAGGTAGAGATTTGGTGTACTGTAGTTGTAGTATATTAATAATTCCATCATGCTATTTTACATGATATTACAAACTAACTGAGACTGAATTGTGGCCTCAACGCCTAAAACAATTTGATTAACACTGACTGGATTATGATTGTGACCTATAGAAGCTTTAAGCATTTGAC
>NW_007446345.1:0-394 GCF_000475195.1 Diaphorina citri | reverse complement strand
TTTTTTTTTTTTTTCGTGTCAGGAATTTCATCACAACACCAGTACTTAATAGTTAGTAGCTTACTGCTTAAGTAAAGCGACCTTTTAGTCCTATTCTAACAGTATAAAAAAAGCTGGGTCCGTCCCTTATACCTTTTTATTACTATTGTAATAATAAAGGAAGGACGGACTAAAAAGCACTATTATTAGGTGGTGTTAGGGTTACAAACAAAAATCCATGTCCTACACCGTCTCAGTTGCTTCTAGGACTCTAGTCTACGTCACCCACGCACAAAGATTGCCTAAAGTAGAGAATCCTAAATGCAACACTAGAGGAGAACTTGTCAAACTTTTATCCTCTACCTTTCTTTCCCGGAACATGTCTTCCTAATTGATTTCAATCTAAAGGGAAAAC
>NW_007446344.1:0-394 GCF_000475195.1 Diaphorina citri | reverse complement strand
AAGAAAATGTGCAAACGCTGCCGGTGTGCTCGGTCGGTTGTGAAACTTCAAATCTGAGATTACACGTGTTTCCTTTTGAATTCCAGACAAACTTGTAGTTTGTTGCTTCCTTGATACAGAGGGGTTCTGACAAGATGGAACTCTGGACGAGATGAAATCTCTTGGTTACATAGATCTTTCAGTATTAATTGTCTAGAAAAAAGTACCTATTTACACACGTGGTCTATTATTCACAAAGAACTCCCTCTTGTGAACTCTAACCTATAACTTTTCTGTGAACAAAGTCCTTTACAATAACTAGATAACTACCGAATCCATGCCGACGGTCTTTTTTTCGAAGTTCAAAGAGGTTTTAGCTTCTCAGCTAGATTGATCTATTGTGAAGGCGTTCGTA
>NW_007446343.1:0-394 GCF_000475195.1 Diaphorina citri | reverse complement strand
TTCAATTACGGTAGAATTCGTAGGTATAAGTTTAGCCCAATTTTTGGTGCTGTTTATCCTAAAGACCTCGATGTTGGGTTCTTTAGGAGTCCTTTTTTTAGTTAAGGTCCCGCAAACATACCTAGTTAGGGCTGATCTATTTAGGGTCTAGCAGACCTCTTCAATTACGGTAGAATTCGTAGGTATAAGTGTAGCCCAATTTTTGGTGCTGTTTATCCTAAAGACCTCGATGTTGGGGTCTTTAGGACTCCTTTTTAGTTAGGGTCCGGCAAACATGCCTAGTTAGGGCTGATCTATTTAGGGTCTAGCAGACCTCTTCAATTACGGTAGAATTCGTAGGTATAAGTTTAGCCCAATTTTTGGTGCTGTTTATCCTAAAGACCTCGATGTTGGG
>NW_007446342.1:0-394 GCF_000475195.1 Diaphorina citri | reverse complement strand
ACATAATCGCGAAATCCGCGAACATAATCGGCAAATCCGTGAACATAATCGCCAAATCCGCGAACATAATCGCCAAATTCGCGAACATAATCGCGAAATCACATCGATATGTACCTACGAAATCCGCGAACATAATCGCCAAATCCGCGAACATTATCGCGAAATCCGCGAACATAATCGCGAAATCACATAGGTACGATATGTACATAGGTACGATAGGTGATAGGTAACATACCTATTATTAAAAACAGATAAACAAAATACAGTCGAACCTGGATAAACGAGAATCCAAGGGACCAGCTCATTTTTTCGTTTTTGGCGGTTTAATACAACATTTTCTCGTTTATAAAGGTTTAGCAAAGTGGAAGAGCAAACTGATGAAAGCATGACAAAT
>NW_007446341.1:0-394 GCF_000475195.1 Diaphorina citri | reverse complement strand
CAATTTGATTTGTAAGTTTTGGAATCTTTTGATAGCTATTGCACGATTGGATGGCAGCTCAGGCGGTTTATTATCCGTAAAAGGAAGTCGGACAATATATTTGCCAGTCGCTGGATCACGGGAATGAGTTTCAAGGAAGTGGGATTCACATAGAACATCATTTGGATCAACAGGTTTGACCTCGGAAATATCCTCCAATTTCCAAAATTTTTGGATTTCGTCGGATAGTGGGTCGTGGAGAGAAGAAATGAATAGGGAAGTAGACTTACTAGGAATGGAAGAACTTACATCGCATACCTTGCCCATAAGAAGCCATCCAAAGTAGCTAGGGACAGCGGAGGGAGAGCCGGGAATAACAGGGAAGGTAGAAACAAGCACGTCGGCATAATATTCT
>NW_007446340.1:0-394 GCF_000475195.1 Diaphorina citri | reverse complement strand
TGCAGTCTGAAGTGGGAGCGTAACATTGTATTATAAACATATTAATAGGACTAGACTCTATTCTTACAGCTATGACTCGATCTGAAACGTTTATTACACTACTGACTAGTTTGGAGCATTTTTGGTTCAATATTACACCAACTCCTCTTCTACTTTTCTCACCTCCTGATGTAATTATTCGATACCTTTCATCCGTTGACGTTAATGTTGTGTTGTAGTCATTTGTTCCCCTCAGGAAAGTTTCACTCATTCCTAGTATGTCGATGTTCATTGAGTTCATTTCTTTTATGACATTGTCGACTTTGCCAAGATTATTCAAACCTCTTACATTCCAGGTTCCTATTGTTAGAACATCTTTGTTCTTTTGATGATACTTTTTATTTAATGCAGATTT
>NW_007446339.1:0-394 GCF_000475195.1 Diaphorina citri | reverse complement strand
AAAGATTGGGGCTGATAACCGAATATCCCAATAAGGAATTAGGGACTCGTAAATTTGATTTGCTATCAATTTTGTTTTAGATCCCTTAGGAACCAACATTTTGAACAACAAGGACCAATAAAATTTGGGATTGAAATTCATTATCATAAATTGGATTTGCCAGGGAATTTTTTTTTCTTCTTCTAATAGGTTAGTTTTAAAGTGCTTTATTCGGACTGTCAATTAGATGGTTAGTTTATAAGCTTTATAGTGTTATAGGATATTTCGACTAGATATACCAATGTAGAATTCAGATGATTAGAGTGGTTTTTTTTTGGGGTACCAATTTAGGACAGGTGTTTGTAATCCCATTAGTTGATTTGTCTATAGGATTAACAGTAAAACATTACTTTTT
>NW_007446338.1:0-394 GCF_000475195.1 Diaphorina citri | reverse complement strand
GTCGAGAAAAAGGTGCAGTAAAAGAAGAAGTGTAGACTCACTCCTCTTTAGGCACCACTGGCATAACGGTCGTACGTAAGGTGAATACTGATTCAACGCAAATCACTTCTATTGCGTACCTACCAAAGTACCTGTTTAGAATATCCATACGATAAAACATACCTACATATTTCTTGCTATTTACATTTGACCATCTTACTTACACGCGTTTTGCAACTTAGAAGTAGGTACCTACCTAACCACAGGGGTAGCACGTTGAATGAATACCTACTTAGGTACTGAAGTACACTGTTGAGTTTCCATTTCCCAATGGTTCACTAAAGTTGGTCACGGTTGGTCCAGTGGTAACGCGCTTGCTTGCCATGCAGAAGGTTCCGGGTTCGAATCCCACCAT
>NW_007446337.1:0-394 GCF_000475195.1 Diaphorina citri | reverse complement strand
ACGTTTGTGTACCGAAGACGTGAATGTCGATATTCACGCACTTGTGTCAGCTGCAGAATGTCCACAGAAATCGCACTAGTGTCATCATGTGGTAAGTTTTCATAATAAAATAAAATTATATTATAATTACATTACACCAGTTCCTCTACTAGTGAATAGAGTGCGTTTCAGACTGTGACTTAGTCCAAAAACCGAAAAATTCGGATTTTGTGGGCTAGTCCGTTCTTACTGCTGGCCCTTCATTTAAACTTCCTGTATCATTTACACTCGTTGCTGTGTTGGAAGCCCATAAGAAAAGCGATGAGATTTAAATGGATTTTTTTAAGAGGTTTGACAGAGGGAGCTGTAACTGCTATGGTCTTATCGTCCCGAAATCGAAGAGAGAAGGAAGACA
>NW_007446336.1:0-394 GCF_000475195.1 Diaphorina citri | reverse complement strand
ACCTTGTTTAGACTGCTGGGGTAAAGGGACTTTTCAGTCCTATTCGGGCAGGATAAACAAGGTATATTCTATTCTATATTCTATATTATTAGGGTAATGAAAGTCACGTGCTAAACAGAGAAAGAACATCTTCTAACTATATTTTATCAATTTGATATCAGTGACTCATGTGTTTGATATCAGTTGTAGTACCTATGTACGCCCCCCGTTACTCATATCATTCTGATCACACATATTGGCAGTATTAGGATGCTAGGAGAGAGGTAGGGTAAGTGTACCATTTATTCGCCCACCTAAAAAACGTACCATTTATTCAATTTATTGGCCCACCTGTACCATACGCCACATAAGTCTGAACTGGACAAACTTTTTCAAGATCCAATTTCATCAAAAG
>NW_007446335.1:0-394 GCF_000475195.1 Diaphorina citri | reverse complement strand
CCGCGGGGTTTAGTAAAGTGACTCTTGTCTGAGGTAAAGTTTACATTGTGGGAAATTATCCTGTGAAATCAGAACTGAAATAAGATGAGAAAATTCTGGACTGAAATTCAATAAAGGCGCATTTATCTGATTTCAGTACAGGATTGTACAAATTAGAATCCTTACAATACGCGTTGTTAATGATTTAATAATAATAAGGAGTTTACACTATTTAGATTTTAGGAACAGTTTATTTTTTTAAATGATCGTGTGAACGGGGTTTCAAAGAATTTTACTGGATTGGTTAAAAGATTAAAACAGAATCAGAACTGGCATTAGAAGTTAGAAGTATTTGTTTATTAGGTATGTTAATTGTTTGGGTGAATCAAAATAAAATGTCACTATAAATGAGTGG
>NW_007446334.1:0-394 GCF_000475195.1 Diaphorina citri | reverse complement strand
GTGATCTGAGATTTTAAAAAAAAAAAATCCATTTTCTTTGTGTTATTATGTCACAACTTTGGTGCTCACTGCAGCACTGTAGGATTTTCCCAATATCTAAATAATCCTAAAATCCACTGTTTACCTACCATCCTGGCACCGGTAGCTATGCGCATTTATATGTCATACCTACTCATTTTCCTCACGAGGCTGAGTGGGCCCCGCAACAGCCAGTCATGGAATCAATAATTTGCATGATACAAATTTCTTGACCCCACCGGGAATCGAACCCGGGTCTCCCGCGCATGCAAGGCGAGCGCAGTGACCACTACGCCATGGGAGCTGAGATTAGACTGGGACTGGGACATTGGACACCGGAAATATCGTCGCAAATTCGGCTGATTTCCCGGCCCTG
>NW_007446333.1:0-394 GCF_000475195.1 Diaphorina citri | reverse complement strand
GTAAGGTCGGATACCACGGTCATTTTTGGCTAATTGAAATTATCATACAAATAAAAAGAAGATTTTCTTTTCTGGCTCGGGGACTTTAAACAGGGAAGATGTAGCCTGAAATTTCCTTTGCTAAAAAAATAGCAAAAGATTGAGTGCGAAGGGCAATTTTTGTAGCTAAAACCTCCGAAAGTAATCATCCTAGCTAAAGCTGATTGAGAGGCGGACGATAAACGCCGACCCCGATTCTGGATTGAACTGGGTATTAAGTATATCTCAATATTTTAGATTGATCTCAATTCTAATTTGGTAAAACCTTGGATAATAATATTTGGATAATCGAAAGAAAGAAAGAACTTTTGTTTTAAAAGCCTTATTTTTTTTTAAAAAAAAAAACTTCAATCAG
>NW_007446332.1:0-394 GCF_000475195.1 Diaphorina citri | reverse complement strand
CTTGTGCAAACTTTACCCCTGGGTCTCTGATAAACTTCTAAAAATTGGTTACTTTATCAACAGGTTGAAATCTTAGCTGAAGCTCCTGTTTGTCCACTTTCCCTCATTTAAACCAGGATTTCCTTGTCAAAATTTTTCCTTGTGATTCCTCCTTCTATGAAGACTGTAATCTGTACAGTATCTGTAACATGTACAGTAAGTAAGTACCTGTGATCTGGCTGATATCTGTACAGAACCTGCAAACTGTGCACTTATCACCCATTCTGGTACATACCACACTCATTGGTGCTCAACTTTTGTGCTTTGTGGAGAACTGTAAAACCACTGTGACAGATCTAATTGGAATTAGTAGATGTTTACTTATGTACCTACCTACTTACTTACCACAGTATAG
>NW_007446331.1:0-394 GCF_000475195.1 Diaphorina citri | reverse complement strand
TCCAAGAGAAACGTGTATTCTTTGTTCAAAATATCTTGAAATACTTAGAAGTTGAAGAATATTTTATGGCCCCATCAGAGTTAGACGATGACCCCAAGTCCTAAAAAAAGAATCTCAAAATAGAGAAACATAGTAGTGCACCAATAATTATACCTGTAGTTGTAGACTTGTATTGGAAACAATTATGTATACCTAATGGAAAGGTTTTGGTTAAAAAAAGGTGTTTGATCAAAGGGCATTTTATGGACTTTGATCATCAGGGTTTCCTCGCATCATTATCACATTAAGACGGGTTTAATATCGTTATTTCTAAAATTATCTAGAACTAGAATGTGCAGATCAACCATCGCGAGACCTATTTAGTTTGCGGAAAGAACAAAGTAAACCAGAATGT
>NW_007446330.1:0-394 GCF_000475195.1 Diaphorina citri | reverse complement strand
ATCAACTGACTTGTACTTACCATATAGTTTATCTTGTACTTACCTTCTGGTAGTTCTAGTGTCTAACGTGTAGCCGTGTAGGTAGGCACCCGATGTGTATTTTCGTTCGCCGCACAATGCGGAATCATACAGGGTGGCCAATCAAAAAGTTTTTTATCATTTTGATAGAGGGGACTGTAAAATGGAGGGCTTATTGTCCCAAAAGTGAAGGGAGACGGAGGATTTTGCCCCTAAAACTATTGTGCATTGCTCCTAAAATTACCTAACAGCAGGACAGTATAGGAGAAAGCCAGCCGAATTTTATACTGTCTAGTATAAAATCGCCCCGAGCGGGAATCAAACCCGTGAACTAGCGCTTACATTCGCGATACCTTCCAACCAAGCCTACTTCGGG
>NW_007446329.1:0-394 GCF_000475195.1 Diaphorina citri | reverse complement strand
TTCCCCCCACCAAAATGAATATTTTGAAACAAATTCCAGAAAGTGGGGTAGGTAGCCAATAAAGCTTATCGATTCAAATCAAAATGCACCCAATAAGCACAAGTGTTGTAAGATCACAGTACTCGTCATACAAAACTAGCATCAAACTGGATAGGTAGAGTAAAGCAAACCATCACAACAAAATGAATATTAGGAACAGATAAAAGTGGACTGTATGGAAAGGAAATTAAAGGTAAGTAACATCAATAATAAGAAAAAAAAATATTAACAACAATAGGAAAAAAAATACTGAAGGTTAGATCAGTTAAACAAACACAAAAAAACAACGTATTTACAAAGATTCCAGGGGGGAGGAATCCTAGGCATCCACAGGTAGGACGAGCAACTTCCGAAC
>NW_007446328.1:29187-30630 GCF_000475195.1 Diaphorina citri | reverse complement strand
TGACATACTACACGTCCAAATCATCCTCCAAGATGCACTCAATAACCTTGGCACATGGTCAGAACAAAACGGTCTCCGCTTCTCACCAGAAAAATCATCATGCATCAACTTTAAAAGGGGAAGGAAACTACAGAATGACCCCCCGCTATCTCTCTATGGCCAGCTCATTGAATACAAGACGTCCCACAAGCTCCTTGGAATTACCCTCGACACAGAATTCTCATTCAAAATCCATCTTGAAAACATCAAATCCAAAGCACACAAAGCTCTAAACTGCATCAAAATACTGAACGGTAAAAGGTATGGTGTTAACAGAAATATCCTGGCAAGAATATATAAAGCCACCATAAGGCCCATCCTCGACTATGGCTCCACCATCTATGATGGTGCAAAAGAATCCGACCTAAACAAACTTGAAGTGATCCAAAACTCTGCACTGAGAATCATATCTGGTGCACTGAGAACTAGCCCCGTCATCAGCCTGAGAGCAGACAACGGCATACCCCCTCTCTCCCTTAGAAGAAAGATCCTAATTGGCAACTATATCTGCAGAATCCTGCAAAACCCCAAAAACCCAGGATATGAGGCCACCATTCAACACCCGCCCCAATCTAACATCAACTTCAACAGAAAACACAAACCCACCTCCACGAGATTCATACAATATTTCACCGATGCCAACATCAACCTAACAAATACAGCTTACATGAAACAAAGCATCCCTCCTTGGACCATCACACTCCCAGAAACACAGCTTCTCCTGAAAGAAAAGAAAACCAACATCTCACCCAACGAAATCAAATCCAAATTCAACCAACTCCTCAACAAGGTGAACCGCAAAGAAACCTTCTACTGTGATGGATCCAAATCACCGCAACACTGTGGAAGTGCATTTGTCCACGAAGGAAACACAATAACTTTCAAACTTCCAAACATCTCATCAAGTTACACAGCAGAGATCATCGCACTTCAAAAATGTATCCAATTCATCACCCAAAACAAGTATTCCAACCCCACAATCTTCACGGACTCAAAATCACTGATTCTTGCAATCAAACAAAGGAACACATCAAACCCCCTAATTAAAAACATCCAGGAGGTCCTCCACCAGTCCAAACTCGCTGGAACCACTACAAACATAGTCTGGATCCCAGGACATTCAGGAATAGCTGGCAACGAACTTGCGGATGCAGGTGCCAAAAACATCAACGCACAATCACAATGCCAAACCATCTGTGCACAAGACCTCAAAAACGTCTTCAAAAACATATGTGCCTCAAACTGGACAAGAGAATGGCAACAAACGGATAAACAACTCAGAAAAATCAAACCAGAGACACAATACTGGCCGACATCAAGCAGACAAAAAAGAATGGAAGAAGTAACAATCGCCAGACTGAGAATTGGACACACAAGAGGCTCCCACTCATACCTGATAGACAA
>NW_007446328.1:19389-24918 GCF_000475195.1 Diaphorina citri | reverse complement strand
CAGTACTCACCAGAGTTCAGGGGTGTTCAAAATGCGTGAAAAAAGCATTCCTCGCTCTGGTCGTTGCGTCATTTATTCTGGACGCAGCTTGAAAAAATTTCGTCGCGACTTGCGTTGTCGTTGGCCGATACATTCGAAAGACTTTCTTCATTTTTCTACAAATACAAATACAAATTTTTATTTTTCAACCAACAGAAACTGGAAAAAACTAAAATTCAATCGGTTTTGAGATTCCAACAAGGAAACATTGAAAATTTTTTATCCGTGTTTATCTTGTTAATCCCATTTTCTTTTCCAAATTAAATTACATAAAAACAATTTAGTAGTGTTGTAGTTTTACCCAGTGGTTCCAGTTGCACAAACAGCGCAAGATTCCTGCCTCCTGTCAACCTGGAACAACCAGCGTCCAAAGTTAAGTACCCTCTCTAATACACTTTAGGTGCTGCAGCATGGACGAAAAAGAAGCAGATGCCCACACACATAAGAAACCACCAGACCCCCCAGATGGTAATCAAACCAACAACCACTCAAATACCATTCCTCATACACCACAAAGTACACTTTATAACGAAAGCATCTCTTACCCAGACTATAAAATCGTCATTCAATCCAAACACATAGACAACATACCACAATTCTTATGTTCCCAAAAAGTAGGGAAATCACTTGCCCACCATTGCAAATGTGACAAGGAATCTATCGTAGACATTAACCGTGTCTCCAGATCTAAACTTGTAATTACTGTCAAGTCTGCTAAACTTGCTAATGCAATCGTCCAAAATCCAAACATTAAGACCCTCTACAATGCATTCATCCCAGCTGCATATACATGCAGATACGCAATAGCCAAAGGAATAAACATAGATTTCTCAGACGAAGAGCTTAAACAAAACATTGACACACGCCAACACAAGTTAATAAACATACAACGATTAAACCGAAGAAAAATCAATGAAAATGGAGAAGTGGAATATGTAAAATGCCAAACTGTGCGCCTATTATTCGAGGGCCCAGACATACCACAACACATTCTACTCTACTTTAATAGAATACAATGTGAACCTTCCATCATGCCGGTACGGCAGTGCCAAAACTGCTTTAGATTTGGACACATCTCAAAATATTGCAGAGGCACCAAGAAGTGCAGAATGTGTGCAGCAGAATCCGACCCCAACCACCAATGCTCTAAGAACCCACATTGCATCAATTGTAAAGACAACCATATCGCCACATCCCCAGATTGCAAGGAACTTACCAAACAAAAGAACATAAAGAAGATGATGAGTGTAAGAAGAGTCCTCTACCATGAAGCTCTACAAACTTTCTCGACTAATGAAAACAACAAATATGCAATTGCAACAAAAAGCCTCACACAGGACGCTGATTTCCCCAGTCTCCCAACCAAACATGGTAATGAAAACATACAAGCTTACATACCCTCCCCAGATTTCCTCAAGATTCCATTCGCAATGTCAAACAGGAAAACATCCCCCAACCCATTTTCTATTAAGAAAAAAGGGCCAACAGATAGCAAAGAACCCGCTCCAAAGAGGACAAAGAACACACACACACAAGATAACAAACCCAACCCTCCTGTTCTCCAGAACAAACCCCTCCTTGGTGTATCTTATGGTAAAAATACTTCATCCCAGAACAAAACTAATGGATCAAAATCCACCAATTCTTCCACAAAAGCAACCTCAAATGAAACCTTCAACTTTACTGATGAATCTCAGCACACACAATCTAGCGACTGGCTGCTAGGTGGCAACAAACTATTCCACGATGATAGTGCTCAAACAAACTTCCAAAAAGACCTCACAAAATCCATAAAAAACATTCCAAAATCCCCCGTCATCTCGGACACAGAAATGGAGGAAAATGAATCAAATAATATTTGAACTCGCTAACCATAATCTCACCCTCCAACCACACATATTTTTCAAAATCAATATTTTCACAAACAAATATATTAGGTATCATTTAAAAACTTCTTATCATGGAGAACCATAACACTAAAATAATCCAATGGAACTGCAACGGAATACGTGGCAAAATGGAGGAGATTAAGATGCTTCTCTCAAAATACAACCCAAGCATCCTATGCATACAAGAAACTCGCCTACTTCAATCACTAGTTGTGAATTTCAACAACTACTCAGTATTCAGATACGACCATACTGGAGGCGAAACAGCAAGCCAAGGGCTAATAACCCTCGTCAAGAAATGCCACTACGTAAATAGAATCAACATACAATCTACATTACAAGCATTAGCCATCCAAATCAAACACCCAATCTACAACTTCCTAACAATATGCAACATATACATCCACCCATCACACCGGCTACAACAAACAGAGATCTCCAACCTCATCGAGCAACTTCCAACCCCCTTCCTCCTCATCGGCGACTTCAACGCCCACAATCCCATATGGGGAAGCATAAACCGCTGCAACAAAGGGAAGATAATTGAAAATATACTCTACCAAACAGAGCAAATCTGCTGCCTTAACAATGGCTCCCCCACACACCTTTCAACGCAAGGCACCCTCACATGCATTGATATATCCTTGTGCTCTGCATCAATCTATCAGGACACAACATGGCAAGTGCTAGACCCTCAATCAGCAGACCATTTCCCTATCCTCATATCCACCAAGAATTTCAACCCAACAACAGTAACTGATGACAACCATGGTAACTCTATTGACCCCTCAAATTTACTATGGTCATACAAAAAAGCAGATTGGATCAAATTTAGAGAAACCATAGAATGGGACCACTCACAAACAGATGACATTAACACTTCGATTACTCAATTCAACCAAGCTATACTCACAGCAGCAAAGGAAGCCATCCCTACAGTACAGCTCAACCAGCTTAAAAAATTTGTACCCTGGTGGTGCAAAGAAGTAAAAGATGCCTTAAAGGATAGGAACAGAGCATACCGATTATTCAAACAACACCCATCAACCACAAATCTAATTGATTTTAAGAAAAAAAGAGCCATTGCCCGCAACACTATTCACAACAAAAAGAAGGAATCATGGCACAACTTCATGTCAACCATCAGCACTACAAAAAACCCCAGGCTCCTATGGTCCCACATAAATAAAATCCGTGGAAATTTTAAATCCAAAAGAATTGCAGCAATTCAACCTTCCCCACACTGTAATATAACCATTGACCGCCGATCAATCGCTGAAACACTGGCATCACATTTCCAACTAATCTCATCAACTGCAAACTACACACAAGAATTCCAGAAATACAAAGAGGAAATGGAATGTGTAATTCAACAGCAGCTCTCCATCACAGACACCCAGGACCACCTGAACATAAACTTCTCCATTGATGAATTAGAAACAGCACTCATGAAAAAAACCTCAGCCGCCACGGGACCAGATGGAATCTCATACAACATGCTTACGAATCTTCCCAAAAACATCAGGGAAGGGCTACTCAACACCTTCAACCGTATATGGACGCAAAGATCATACCCTGACACCTGGAGACAAGCAACAATTATCCCAATTGTAAAACCTAACAAGGACCCTTTGAAGCCTGACAGCTACAGACCCATCTCCCTTCTCAGCTGTACAAGCAAACTATTAGAAAAAATGGTCAATTCAAGAATAAACTGGCACTTAGACCAACAAAGCCTTCTTAACCCACACCAATGTGGAGGACGCAAACACCTAGCAACTACAGACCTCCTGACATATCTGGAAAAAGAAATAGCGACTGGAATTGCACTTAAGCAACACACTATTGCAGTTTTCCTGGACATACAAAAAGCATTCGACCTCACATGGAGAGCAAAAGTTCTATACAAAGCCAGCCAGATGGGCATACAGGGAAACATGCTTGCATACTTGTCTAACTTCCTTACAAACCGCTCATTCAGGGTCAAAGTCGACCGCACTTTTTCCAGCCCAAAACACCATGAAAATGGAATCTCCCAAGGTTCACCTCTCTCCTGCACACTCTTCAACATTGCAGTTAGTGACATATCTTCCTGCATCCCAGAAGGAGTCTCCCATGGCCTATATGTTGATGACCTCTTCCTAGTTGCAAGACATCATGACATACTACACGTCCAAATCATCCTCCAAGATGCACTCAATAACCTTGGCACATGGTCAGAACAAAACGGTCTCCGTTTCTCACCAGAAAAATCATCATGCATCAACTTTAAAAGGGGAAGGAAACTACAGAACGACCCCCCACTATCTCTCTATGGTCAGCTCATTGAATACAAGACGTCCCACAAGCTCCTTGGAATTACCCTTGACACAGAATTCTCATTCAAAATCCATCTTGAAAACATCAAATCCAAAGCACACAAAGCTCTAAACTGCATCAAAATACTGAACGGTAAAAGGTATGGTGTTAACAGAAATATCCTGGCAAGAATATATAAAGCCACCATAAGGCCCATCCTCGACTATGGCTCCACCATCTATGATGGTGCAAAAGAATCCGACCTAAACAAACTTGAAGTGATCCAAAACTCTGCACTGAGAATCATATCTGGTGCACTGAGAACTAGCCCCGTCATCAGCCTGAGAGCAGACAACGGCATACCCCCTCTCTCCCTTAGAAGAAAGATCCTAATTGGCAACTATATCTGCAGAATCCTGCAAAACCCCAAAAACCCAGGATATGAGGCCACCATTCAACACCCGCCCCAATCTAACATCAACTTCAACAGAAAACACAAACCCACCTCCACGAGATTCAAACAATATTTCACCGATGCCAACATCAACCTAACAAATACAGCTTACATGAAACAAAGCATCCCTCCTTGGACCATCACACTCCCAGAAACACAGCTTCTCCTGAAAGAAAAGAAAACCAACATCTCACCCAACGAAATCAAATCCAAATTCAACCAACTCCTCAACAAGGTGAACCGCAAAGAAACCTTCTACTGTGATGGATCCAAATCACCGCAACACTGTGGAAGTGCATTTGTCCACGAAGGAAACACAATAACTTTCAAACTTCCAAACATCTCATCAAGTCACACAGCAGAGATCATCGCACTTCAAAAATGTATCCAATTCATCACCCAAAACAAGTATTCCAACCCCACAATCTTCACGGACTCAAAATCACTGATTCTTGCAATCAAACAAAGGAACACATCAAACCCCCTAATTAAAAACATCCAGGAGGTCCTCCACCAGTCCAAACTCGCTGGAACCACTACAAACATAGTCTGGATCCCAGGACATTCAGGAATAGCTGGCAACGAACTTGCGGATGCAGGTGCCAAAAACATCAACGCACAATCACAATGCCAAACCATCTGTGCACAAGACCTCAAAAACGTCTTCAAAAACATATGTGCCTCAAACTGGACAAGAGAATGGCAACAAACGGATAAACAACTCAGAAAAATCAAACCAGAGACACAATACTGGCCGACATCAAGCAGACAAAAAAGAATGGAAGAAGTAACAATCGCCAGACTGAGAATTGGACACACAAGAGGCTCCCACTCATACCTGATAGACAA
>NW_007446328.1:9591-15120 GCF_000475195.1 Diaphorina citri | reverse complement strand
CAGTACTCACCAGAGTTCAGGGGTGTTCAAAATGCGTGAAAAAAGCATTCCTCGCTCTGGTCGTTGCGTCATTTATTCTGGACGCAGCTTGAAAAAATTTCGTCGCGACTTGCGTTGTCGTTGGCCGATACATTCGAAAGACTTTCTTCATTTTTCTACAAATACAAATACAAATTTTTATTTTTCAACCAACAGAAACTGGAAAAAACTAAAATTCAATCGGTTTTGAGATTCCAACAAGGAAACATTGAAAATTTTTTATCCGTGTTTATCTTGTTAATCCCATTTTCTTTTCCAAATTAAATTACATAAAAACAATTTAGTAGTGTTGTAGTTTTACCCAGTGGTTCCAGTTGCACAAACAGCGCAAGATTCCTGCCTCCTGTCAACCTGGAACAACCAGCGTCCAAAGTTAAGTACCCTCTCTAATACACTTTAGGTGCTGCAGCATGGACGAAAAAGAAGCAGATGCCCACACACATAAGAAACCACCAGACCCCCCAGATGGTAATCAAACCAACAACCACTCAAATACCATTCCTCATACACCACAAAGTACACTTTATAACGAAAGCATCTCTTACCCAGACTATAAAATCGTCATTCAATCCAAACACATAGACAACATACCACAATTCTTATGTTCCCAAAAAGTAGGGAAATCACTTGCCCACCATTGCAAATGTGACAAGGAATCTATCGTAGACATTAACCGTGTCTCCAGATCTAAACTTGTAATTACTGTCAAGTCTGCTAAACTTGCTAATGCAATCGTCCAAAATCCAAACATTAAGACCCTCTACAATGCATTCATCCCAGCTGCATATACATGCAGATACGCAATAGCCAAAGGAATAAACATAGATTTCTCAGACGAAGAGCTTAAACAAAACATTGACACACGCCAACACAAGTTAATAAACATACAACGATTAAACCGAAGAAAAATCAATGAAAATGGAGAAGTGGAATATGTAAAATGCCAAACTGTGCGCCTATTATTCGAGGGCCCAGACATACCACAACACATTCTACTCTACTTTAATAGAATACAATGTGAACCTTCCATCATGCCGGTACGGCAGTGCCAAAACTGCTTTAGATTTGGACACATCTCAAAATATTGCAGAGGCACCAAGAAGTGCAGAATGTGTGCAGCAGAATCCGACCCCAACCACCAATGCTCTAAGAACCCACATTGCATCAATTGTAAAGACAACCATATCGCCACATCCCCAGATTGCAAGGAACTTACCAAACAAAAGAACATAAAGAAGATGATGAGTGTAAGAAGAGTCCTCTACCATGAAGCTCTACAAACTTTCTCGACTAATGAAAACAACAAATATGCAATTGCAACAAAAAGCCTCACACAGGACGCTGATTTCCCCAGTCTCCCAACCAAACATGGTAATGAAAACATACAAGCTTACATACCCTCCCCAGATTTCCTCAAGATTCCATTCGCAATGTCAAACAGGAAAACATCCCCCAACCCATTTTCTATTAAGAAAAAAGGGCCAACAGATAGCAAAGAACCCGCTCCAAAGAGGACAAAGAACACACACACACAAGATAACAAACCCAACCCTCCTGTTCTCCAGAACAAACCCCTCCTTGGTGTATCTTATGGTAAAAATACTTCATCCCAGAACAAAACTAATGGATCAAAATCCACCAATTCTTCCACAAAAGCAACCTCAAATGAAACCTTCAACTTTACTGATGAATCTCAGCACACACAATCTAGCGACTGGCTGCTAGGTGGCAACAAACTATTCCACGATGATAGTGCTCAAACAAACTTCCAAAAAGACCTCACAAAATCCATAAAAAACATTCCAAAATCCCCCGTCATCTCGGACACAGAAATGGAGGAAAATGAATCAAATAATATTTGAACTCGCTAACCATAATCTCACCCTCCAACCACACATATTTTTCAAAATCAATATTTTCACAAACAAATATATTAGGTATCATTTAAAAACTTCTTATCATGGAGAACCATAACACTAAAATAATCCAATGGAACTGCAACGGAATACGTGGCAAAATGGAGGAGATTAAGATGCTTCTCTCAAAATACAACCCAAGCATCCTATGCATACAAGAAACTCGCCTACTTCAATCACTAGTTGTGAATTTCAACAACTACTCAGTATTCAGATACGACCATACTGGAGGCGAAACAGCAAGCCAAGGGCTAATAACCCTCGTCAAGAAATGCCACTACGTAAATAGAATCAACATACAATCTACATTACAAGCATTAGCCATCCAAATCAAACACCCAATCTACAACTTCCTAACAATATGCAACATATACATCCACCCATCACACCGGCTACAACAAACAGAGATCTCCAACCTCATCGAGCAACTTCCAACCCCCTTCCTCCTCATCGGCGACTTCAACGCCCACAATCCCATATGGGGAAGCATAAACCGCTGCAACAAAGGGAAGATAATTGAAAATATACTCTACCAAACAGAGCAAATCTGCTGCCTTAACAATGGCTCCCCCACACACCTTTCAACGCAAGGCACCCTCACATGCATTGATATATCCTTGTGCTCTGCATCAATCTATCAGGACACAACATGGCAAGTGCTAGACCCTCAATCAGCAGACCATTTCCCTATCCTCATATCCACCAAGAATTTCAACCCAACAACAGTAACTGATGACAACCATGGTAACTCTATTGACCCCTCAAATTTACTATGGTCATACAAAAAAGCAGATTGGATCAAATTTAGAGAAACCATAGAATGGGACCACTCACAAACAGATGACATTAACACTTCGATTACTCAATTCAACCAAGCTATACTCACAGCAGCAAAGGAAGCCATCCCTACAGTACAGCTCAACCAGCTTAAAAAATTTGTACCCTGGTGGTGCAAAGAAGTAAAAGATGCCTTAAAGGATAGGAACAGAGCATACCGATTATTCAAACAACACCCATCAACCACAAATCTAATTGATTTTAAGAAAAAAAGAGCCATTGCCCGCAACACTATTCACAACAAAAAGAAGGAATCATGGCACAACTTCATGTCAACCATCAGCACTACAAAAAACCCCAGGCTCCTATGGTCCCACATAAATAAAATCCGTGGAAATTTTAAATCCAAAAGAATTGCAGCAATTCAACCTTCCCCACACTGTAATATAACCATTGACCGCCGATCAATCGCTGAAACACTGGCATCACATTTCCAACTAATCTCATCAACTGCAAACTACACACAAGAATTCCAGAAATACAAAGAGGAAATGGAATGTGTAATTCAACAGCAGCTCTCCATCACAGACACCCAGGACCACCTGAACATAAACTTCTCCATTGATGAATTAGAAACAGCACTCATGAAAAAAACCTCAGCCGCCACGGGACCAGATGGAATCTCATACAACATGCTTACGAATCTTCCCAAAAACATCAGGGAAGGGCTACTCAACACCTTCAACCGTATATGGACGCAAAGATCATACCCTGACACCTGGAGACAAGCAACAATTATCCCAATTGTAAAACCTAACAAGGACCCTTTGAAGCCTGACAGCTACAGACCCATCTCCCTTCTCAGCTGTACAAGCAAACTATTAGAAAAAATGGTCAATTCAAGAATAAACTGGCACTTAGACCAACAAAGCCTTCTTAACCCACACCAATGTGGAGGACGCAAACACCTAGCAACTACAGACCTCCTGACATATCTGGAAAAAGAAATAGCGACTGGAATTGCACTTAAGCAACACACTATTGCAGTTTTCCTGGACATACAAAAAGCATTCGACCTCACATGGAGAGCAAAAGTTCTATACAAAGCCAGCCAGATGGGCATACAGGGAAACATGCTTGCATACTTGTCTAACTTCCTTACAAACCGCTCATTCAGGGTCAAAGTCGACCGCACTTTTTCCAGCCCAAAACACCATGAAAATGGAATCTCCCAAGGTTCACCTCTCTCCTGCACACTCTTCAACATTGCAGTTAGTGACATATCTTCCTGCATCCCAGAAGGAGTCTCCCATGGCCTATATGTTGATGACCTCTTCCTAGTTGCAAGACATCATGACATACTACACGTCCAAATCATCCTCCAAGATGCACTCAATAACCTTGGCACATGGTCAGAACAAAACGGTCTCCGCTTCTCACCAGAAAAATCATCATGCATCAACTTCAAAAGGGGAAGGAAACTACAGAACGACCCCCCGCTATCTCTCTATGGCCAGCTCATTGAATACAAGACGTCCCACAAGCTCCTTGGAATTACCCTTGACACAGAATTCTCATTCAAAATCCATCTTGAAAACATCAAATCCAAAGCACACAAAGCTCTAAACTGCATCAAAATACTGAACGGTAAAAGGCATGGTGTTAACAGAAATATCCTGGCAAGAATATATAAAGCCACCATAAGGCCCATCCTCGACTATGGCTCCACCATCTATGATGGTGCAAAAGAATCCGACCTAAACAAACTTGAAGTGATCCAAAACTCTGCACTGAGAATCATATCTGGTGCACTGAGAACTAGCCCCGTCATCAGCCTGAGAGCAGACAACGGCATACCCCCTCTCTCCCTTAGAAGAAAGATCCTAATTGGCAACTATATCTGCAGAATCCTGCAAAACCCCAAAAACCCAGGATATGAGGCCACCATTCAACACCCGCCCCAATCTAACATCAACTTCAACAGAAAACACAAACCCACCTCCACGAGATTCAAACAATATTTCACCGATGCCAACATCAACCTAACAAATACAGCTTACATGAAACAAAGCATCCCTCCTTGGACCATCACACTCCCAGAAACACAGCTTCTCCTGAAAGAAAAGAAAACCAACATCTCACCCAACGAAATCAAATCCAAATTCAACCAACTCCTCAACAAGGTGAACCGCAAAGAAACCTTCTACTGTGATGGATCCAAATCACCGCAACACTGTGGAAGTGCATTTGTCCACGAAGGAAACACAATAACTTTCAAACTTCCAAACATCTCATCAAGTCACACAGCAGAGATCATCGCACTTCAAAAATGTATCCAATTCATCACCCAAAACAAGTATTCCAACCCCACAATCTTCACGGACTCAAAATCACTGATTCTTGCAATCAAACAAAGGAACACATCAAACCCCCTAATTAAAAACATCCAGGAGGTCCTCCACCAGTCCAAACTCGCTGGAACCACTACAAACATAGTCTGGATCCCAGGACATTCAGGAATAGCTGGCAACGAACTTGCGGATGCAGGTGCCAAAAACATCAACGCACAATCACAATGCCAAACCATCTGTGCACAAGACCTCAAAAACGTCTTCAAAAACATATGTGCCTCAAACTGGACAAGAGAATGGCAACAAACGGATAAACAACTCAGAAAAATCAAACCAGAGACACAATACTGGCCGACATCAAGCAGACAAAAAAGAATGGAAGAAGTAACAATCGCCAGACTGAGAATTGGACACACAAGAGGCTCCCACTCATACCTGATAGACAA
>NW_007446328.1:0-5341 GCF_000475195.1 Diaphorina citri | reverse complement strand
CAGTACTCACCAGAGTTCAGGGGTGTTCAAAATGCGTGAAAAAAGCATTCCTCGCTCTGGTCGTTGCGTCATTTATTCTGGACGCAGCTTGAAAAAATTTCGTCGCGACTTGCGTTGTCGTTGGCCGATACATTCGAAAGACTTTCTTCATTTTTCTACAAATACAAATACAAATTTTTATTTTTCAACCAACAGAAACTGGAAAAAACTAAAATTCAATCGGTTTTGAGATTCCAACAAGGAAACATTGAAAATTTTTTATCCGTGTTTATCTTGTTAATCCCATTTTCTTTTCCAAATTAAATTACATAAAAACAATTTAGTAGTGTTGTAGTTTTACCCAGTGGTTCCAGTTGCACAAACAGCGCAAGATTCCTGCCTCCTGTCAACCTGGAACAACCAGCGTCCAAAGTTAAGTACCCTCTCTAATACACTTTAGGTGCTGCAGCATGGACGAAAAAGAAGCAGATGCCCACACACATAAGAAACCACCAGACCCCCCAGATGGTAATCAAACCAACAACCACTCAAATACCATTCCTCATACACCACAAAGTACACTTTATAACGAAAGCATCTCTTACCCAGACTATAAAATCGTCATTCAATCCAAACACATAGACAACATACCACAATTCTTATGTTCCCAAAAAGTAGGGAAATCACTTGCCCACCATTGCAAATGTGACAAGGAATCTATCGTAGACATTAACCGTGTCTCCAGATCTAAACTTGTAATTACTGTCAAGTCTGCTAAACTTGCTAATGCAATCGTCCAAAATCCAAACATTAAGACCCTCTACAATGCATTCATCCCAGCTGCATATACATGCAGATACGCAATAGCCAAAGGAATAAACATAGATTTCTCAGACGAAGAGCTTAAACAAAACATTGACACACGCCAACACAAGTTAATAAACATACAACGATTAAACCGAAGAAAAATCAATGAAAATGGAGAAGTGGAATATGTAAAATGCCAAACTGTGCGCCTATTATTCGAGGGCCCAGACATACCACAACACATTCTACTCTACTTTAATAGAATACAATGTGAACCTTCCATCATGCCGGTACGGCAGTGCCAAAACTGCTTTAGATTTGGACACATCTCAAAATATTGCAGAGGCACCAAGAAGTGCAGAATGTGTGCAGCAGAATCCGACCCCAACCACCAATGCTCTAAGAACCCACATTGCATCAATTGTAAAGACAACCATATCGCCACATCCCCAGATTGCAAGGAACTTACCAAACAAAAGAACATAAAGAAGATGATGAGTGTAAGAAGAGTCCTCTACCATGAAGCTCTACAAACTTTCTCGACTAATGAAAACAACAAATATGCAATTGCAACAAAAAGCCTCACACAGGACGCTGATTTCCCCAGTCTCCCAACCAAACATGGTAATGAAAACATACAAGCTTACATACCCTCCCCAGATTTCCTCAAGATTCCATTCGCAATGTCAAACAGGAAAACATCCCCCAACCCATTTTCTATTAAGAAAAAAGGGCCAACAGATAGCAAAGAACCCGCTCCAAAGAGGACAAAGAACACACACACACAAGATAACAAACCCAACCCTCCTGTTCTCCAGAACAAACCCCTCCTTGGTGTATCTTATGGTAAAAATACTTCATCCCAGAACAAAACTAATGGATCAAAATCCACCAATTCTTCCACAAAAGCAACCTCAAATGAAACCTTCAACTTTACTGATGAATCTCAGCACACACAATCTAGCGACTGGCTGCTAGGTGGCAACAAACTATTCCACGATGATAGTGCTCAAACAAACTTCCAAAAAGACCTCACAAAATCCATAAAAAACATTCCAAAATCCCCCGTCATCTCGGACACAGAAATGGAGGAAAATGAATCAAATAATATTTGAACTCGCTAACCATAATCTCACCCTCCAACCACACATATTTTTCAAAATCAATATTTTCACAAACAAATATATTAGGTATCATTTAAAAACTTCTTATCATGGAGAACCATAACACTAAAATAATCCAATGGAACTGCAACGGAATACGTGGCAAAATGGAGGAGATTAAGATGCTTCTCTCAAAATACAACCCAAGCATCCTATGCATACAAGAAACTCGCCTACTTCAATCACTAGTTGTGAATTTCAACAACTACTCAGTATTCAGATACGACCATACTGGAGGCGAAACAGCAAGCCAAGGGCTAATAACCCTCGTCAAGAAATGCCACTACGTAAATAGAATCAACATACAATCTACATTACAAGCATTAGCCATCCAAATCAAACACCCAATCTACAACTTCCTAACAATATGCAACATATACATCCACCCATCACACCGGCTACAACAAACAGAGATCTCCAACCTCATCGAGCAACTTCCAACCCCCTTCCTCCTCATCGGCGACTTCAACGCCCACAATCCCATATGGGGAAGCATAAACCGCTGCAACAAAGGGAAGATAATTGAAAATATACTCTACCAAACAGAGCAAATCTGCTGCCTTAACAATGGCTCCCCCACACACCTTTCAACGCAAGGCACCCTCACATGCATTGATATATCCTTGTGCTCTGCATCAATCTATCAGGACACAACATGGCAAGTGCTAGACCCTCAATCAGCAGACCATTTCCCTATCCTCATATCCACCAAGAATTTCAACCCAACAACAGTAACTGATGACAACCATGGTAACTCTATTGACCCCTCAAATTTACTATGGTCATACAAAAAAGCAGATTGGATCAAATTTAGAGAAACCATAGAATGGGACCACTCACAAACAGATGACATTAACACTTCGATTACTCAATTCAACCAAGCTATACTCACAGCAGCAAAGGAAGCCATCCCTACAGTACAGCTCAACCAGCTTAAAAAATTTGTACCCTGGTGGTGCAAAGAAGTAAAAGATGCCTTAAAGGATAGGAACAGAGCATACCGATTATTCAAACAACACCCATCAACCACAAATCTAATTGATTTTAAGAAAAAAAGAGCCATTGCCCGCAACACTATTCACAACAAAAAGAAGGAATCATGGCACAACTTCATGTCAACCATCAGCACTACAAAAAACCCCAGGCTCCTATGGTCCCACATAAATAAAATCCGTGGAAATTTTAAATCCAAAAGAATTGCAGCAATTCAACCTTCCCCACACTGTAATATAACCATTGACCGCCGATCAATCGCTGAAACACTGGCATCACATTTCCAACTAATCTCATCAACTGCAAACTACACACAAGAATTCCAGAAATACAAAGAGGAAATGGAATGTGTAATTCAACAGCAGCTCTCCATCACAGACACCCAGGACCACCTGAACATAAACTTCTCCATTGATGAATTAGAAACAGCACTCATGAAAAAAACCTCAGCCGCCACGGGACCAGATGGAATCTCATACAACATGCTTACGAATCTTCCCAAAAACATCAGGGAAGGGCTACTCAACACCTTCAACCGTATATGGACGCAAAGATCATACCCTGACACCTGGAGACAAGCAACAATTATCCCAATTGTAAAACCTAACAAGGACCCTTTGAAGCCTGACAGCTACAGACCCATCTCCCTTCTCAGCTGTACAAGCAAACTATTAGAAAAAATGGTCAATTCAAGAATAAACTGGCACTTAGACCAACAAAGCCTTCTTAACCCACACCAATGTGGAGGACGCAAACACCTAGCAACTACAGACCTCCTGACATATCTGGAAAAAGAAATAGCGACTGGAATTGCACTTAAGCAACACACTATTGCAGTTTTCCTGGACATACAAAAAGCATTCGACCTCACATGGAGAGCAAAAGTTCTATACAAAGCCAGCCAGATGGGCATACAGGGAAACATGCTTGCATACTTGTCTAACTTCCTTACAAACCGCTCATTCAGGGTCAAAGTCGACCGCACTTTTTCCAGCCCAAAACACCATGAAAATGGAATCTCCCAAGGTTCACCTCTCTCCTGCACACTCTTCAACATTGCAGTTAGTGACATATCTTCCTGCATCCCAGAAGGAGTCTCCCATGGCCTATATGTTGATGACCTCTTCCTAGTTGCAAGACATCATGACATACTACACGTCCAAATCATCCTCCAAGATGCACTCAATAACCTTGGCACATGGTCAGAACAAAACGGTCTCCGCTTCTCACCAGAAAAATCATCATGCATCAACTTCAAAAGGGGAAGGAAACTACAGAACGACCCCCCGCTATCTCTCTATGGCCAGCTCATTGAATACAAGACGTCCCACAAGCTCCTTGGAATTACCCTTGACACAGAATTCTCATTCAAAATCCATCTTGAAAACATCAAATCCAAAGCACACAAAGCTCTAAACTGCATCAAAATACTGAACGGTAAAAGGCATGGTGTTAACAGAAATATCCTGGCAAGAATATATAAAGCCACCATAAGGCCCATCCTCGACTATGGCTCCACCATCTATGATGGTGCAAAAGAATCCGACCTAAACAAACTTGAAGTGATCCAAAACTCTGCACTGAGAATCATATCTGGTGCACTGAGAACTAGCCCCGTCATCAGCCTGAGAGCAGACAACGGCATACCCCCTCTCTCCCTTAGAAGAAAGATCCTAATTGGCAACTATATCTGCAGAATCCTGCAAAACCCCAAAAACCCAGGATATGAGGCCACCATTCATCACCCGCCCCAATCTAACATCAACTTCAACAGAAAACACAAACCCACCTCCACGAGATTCAAACAATATTTCACCGATGCCAACATCAACCTAACAAATACAGCTTACATGAAACAAAGCATCCCTCCTTGGACCATCACACTCCCAGAAACACAGCTTCTCCTGAAAGAAAAGAAAACCAACATCTCACCCAACGAAATCAAATCCAAATTCAACCAACTCCTCAACAAGGTGAACCGCAAAGAAACCTTCTACTGTGATGGATCCAAATCACCGCAACACTGTGGAAGTGCATTTGTCCACGAAGGAAACACAATAACTTTCAAACTTCCAAACATCTCATCAAGTTACACAGCAGAGATCATCGCACTTCAAAAATGTATCCAATTCATCACCCAAAACAAGTATTCCAACCCCACAATCTTCACGGACTCAAAATCACTGATTCTTGCAATCAAACAAAGGAACACATCAAACCCCCTAATTAAAAACATCCAGGAGGTCCTCCACCAGTCCAAACTCGCTGGAACCACTACAAACATAGTCTGGATCCCAGGACATTCAGGAATAGCTGGAAATGAACTTGCGGATGCAGGTGCCAAAAACATCAACGCACAATCACAATGCCAAACCATCTGTGCACAAGACCTCAAAAAC
>NW_007446327.1:0-394 GCF_000475195.1 Diaphorina citri | reverse complement strand
TGTTCTTTCACATGTTGTTGGGATTGTTCATGATGTTTTTGTTGTTGTTCCTATTTACAATCTCGTTTGCCTTATTTTCTTTCGAGCCTACGCGTTTCCCCTTCCATTTTTTCAGCAGATCCATTGTCATTTTCATTATTCATAATCCAAATACTTCTTCGCTTACATTTCCTTGTTCTCCACTTCTTTATCTGAATTTACTTCTACTACTTTTGTGACTTCTTCTTCCTCCTCCTTCTCTTCACTCTTCTCCTCTTCTTTCTTTTAGTACTTTTGTGACTTCTCCATCTGCATTTTCTTCCACTTCCGTGTTTTTTTTCCTCTCTTTTTATATGTGTTTTCCCTTTTCACACACTTTTAATTTTCTTAATACACCTCCCCCGCCTCTTTCTTC
>NW_007446326.1:0-394 GCF_000475195.1 Diaphorina citri | reverse complement strand
TTTTTTTCCCTGCCTCAAACTTTCTGAGTTATCTAGAACTTTTAATTAGTTTCCTTTTACGATGTGGATAATATCGTACATTTAGAAAATAACTAAGTAATTCAGTGCAGTTAGAAATTCAATGCATTTGATCTATTATGTAAAAAAAAAAAAAAAGTCTATAGCAGGAAACTTTCTTGTTCGGAAAGTTATAATTAAAGAATGGAAGAGTTTATTGTCCATCCATACAAATAAGGTCTCTGTGCTTGGACTAATTCTATTGTAACATTAGACGTCCTAGAATGAATTGAAAACTAACGTCATGTCGCTTTCTCTGCCTCAGGTGCCAACCAACTTCCGATTTGTGATCGAACAAACCCTGCGCGAATTCTTCAAAGCTATCCAGGACGGCAAG
>NW_007446325.1:0-394 GCF_000475195.1 Diaphorina citri | reverse complement strand
GATCGCTAAAATCACCATAAGAAATACACAGAGTGCAGAGACTGCGGGAGAGAAAACTTTTCCTCGCTCGCCTAATTTATGTTTTTAGTTTGATAACTGCAAGTTTGGCCATGCCTCGGGATGAACCGATGAACTAGCGGGAATCCGGAACGAAGCGACGGAAATCAGCTAGTAATATATATGTGCTTATTTAAAAAATAAAACCTACCTATTTGAATAGGTCTTCGTATTATCAACTTCAGTTTCACTTTTGATTTGATTTTTCTGACGTGTCTTGTTAGGAAGTAAATGAAAAGAATGGCTTGTATATTCGATATTCAACTTAAATTGACTTTTTAATCATGAAATCTTAACTTGAAAGGCTTAAACTTAAAACTTGATCTGAATCTTACAG
>NW_007446324.1:0-394 GCF_000475195.1 Diaphorina citri | reverse complement strand
AGCACAAATCTTTTACGATATTGCATCGTAGCGAAATATCGCGTTCACCAACTGAGATGGTAATGTCCACTTCACCTTCGATGAGAATTTTCTCTCCATTGGCCGTGTAAGAAGGCTGTGAAGTGTTGTTGTAAACGGTGCCAGTTTCAAGAAGAGAGTACTTGATGCAAGATAATGAGGCTCCTGAGTCAATCAGTGCTCGGTAATTTGAGTTCCTGAAAACCACGGTCACTGCTGGGCAGGTATTAAAGGATTCATCCTCAAGTCCACCAATCATGGTAGGTTTGGAGTTGGAGGTTGACGGAGAATCATTCTTGGGTTTGGGTTCGATAGTCTTTTGATTGGTTGATCCTCTCGCCTCGTTGGGTCTATTGTAGGAGAGCTTGTCTCGCTT
>NW_007446323.1:0-394 GCF_000475195.1 Diaphorina citri | reverse complement strand
AACGGCGAACGGAGGGTAAAACCACCGTCACTAAACACCTTTGCAGTAATATTGTGACGTTAAACTTCTAAAATAATAATAAACGATACCTGAAAAGGAACTATTGAAAAAAAAAAACATTGGTTTCTGCCGAACAAAAGATGAAGCTCTGTTCTTGTATTAGGTTCAATGTTTAATATCGAATTGGAATTGAATAGACACTACACTGTTTAAAGCAGAAGACATTGAAATTTAGAGGCAATACTAGGAGACCAATTATTACCATTAATTTTTGATTAAATATGGATTAAAGGCTAAACATTTAGATTGAAGGTAGGCACTACGTGGTTTTTCGTTGAAGCAGAAGACAAGAGCTAGTGTGACTGTAGGAACCTTTACCATTTTGAATGAAAAA
>NW_007446322.1:0-394 GCF_000475195.1 Diaphorina citri | reverse complement strand
TGAACGCGGACTCCGAAGAAGACGAGGATGAAGAGGAAGATTTCAACTGAAACAATTCAAGATTCAAGAAGAAGATGATGTTTTTTTTTTTTTCCTTTTTTTTATCTTTCATTCTTTTGATCTGGTACGTTTTTTTTTTCTAGTAGTTTTTTCTTTATATTTTCGTCTTTGACACTCTTCACTTTCTATACCTACAATCAATTTATACTTTGGTATAGATTAAATAACTAAAAAGAGCCTTATTAAGACTACACATTAATAGGTATGACTAAACAGATTGATACTGAATTGAATCTATTCAATTTCACACACATTTTTTTTTTTTCTTTTCCTTTTCTTTTCCACAGCAGTTTATTAATCAATTCTATTTTTTATTTCAGGTACATAAATGGAT
>NW_007446321.1:0-394 GCF_000475195.1 Diaphorina citri | reverse complement strand
TTAATTTATTTTAATTTCAACATCTCGATTAAAAAATAAACAATAAAAAATAGTCAATGGACAAATTTTAGCAGAGGGAATATCTTCCTCCTCCTAATGTTGAGTGCTCAAGCACTTATCTAGCTACTTATTTAATATTTTGTCATGGTTAATTATTTTGAGTGCAGTACCTACTGCAGCTCCTTTTTGTCGAACTTGGATTCTTATTATTCTTTGGAAATGTCAGATTTTTCTGTAAATTGCTTGCATATTTTGCTCTTGCTCGTGGCTCTATACTTTGCAAATCAGTTTATACCTCTCTCTTTCTCCCTCTTCTCTGTCCGTCTGTCTGTCTGTCTGTCTCTCTCTCTCTCTCGTTGTTTTTACATAGGGCCCCTATTTACATTGAAAATAA
>NW_007446320.1:0-394 GCF_000475195.1 Diaphorina citri | reverse complement strand
TCTTTCATTTTCTCAAAACCTGTGATTTAATTAAGCAAAGGCTTTGATAATTTCGCTAATCTCAAGTTCAAGTGAAATCGGAAGGTACATCAAACATCAAATAAGCTGCATCCCAGATTTGTTAGAGTGCTTCGATTGATAAGCTAACAAAAATCTGAAGTACCCACTACTATCTTTGATGATGGGTGTAGAAAATTACCAATTTTTGTGATAAGAAGATCAATTGAGAGACAAAATTAGCATCTAAATGCTCTAGGACACTCGAGGAGGTTCATTTTTACTATTAAAGGTAATACCATCAATCATTATCTTAGAAATTAGAGATGTTTGTATCTATGTACCTAATCTCCATGTTGAATGTTTTGTTCTGTGCTCTGTATGTGTCTTATGATAA
>NW_007446319.1:0-394 GCF_000475195.1 Diaphorina citri | reverse complement strand
TTCTTCTCCTCTTTTTTCTCTTCCACACCTCCTCTTCCTTCTTCTTCTTCTCCTTCTTCTCCTCCTGTTCTTCCTTTTCTTTCTTCTTCTCCTCCTTCTTTTTCTTCTCCTCCTTCTTTTTCTTCTTCCTCCATATTTTCCTCTGTTTCAAAGGGCTTACGAGGTGGGGTTGAGGTTGACACTTCTGTTATTTTACCAATACCCTCCCTTTCTAGGTGAATCGTTTTCTTTTTTTTTGAAGAGGTTTGACAGAGGGAACTGTAACTGCTATGGTCTTATCGTCCCGAAATCGAAGAGAGAAGGAAGACAGGATAGTAGAAAGCCAGCCGTTCCGAGATCGAACATTATCCCATCAGGATAAAATCCGCCCCGGGCGGGAATCGAACCCGCGGCC
>NW_007446318.1:0-394 GCF_000475195.1 Diaphorina citri | reverse complement strand
TAAAGGTCTAACGTTTTAACTCGACCGTTTTGCATTCAATTTGTCTGAATGTTTGTTTCGCTATAACTATCGATTGTCTGGTCCTATTTTGATGAGATTTGGTGCCTACATAAATTTACAAGATCAGTGCACGTCGAGCCTTGGAATTTGGGGTCCCAGAAGCCCAGAACTGAGGTAAGAAATAAAAGTATCTTATTCCGAGAACTTCTATTGTTTCCGTTTGGAACCAGCAGATATACTGATACTGATACAGATGTACATGGGTTTATATTTTGCCCTTTTGAAAAGCGTAAGATACGCGACTGAACATCTTGGATTCAATAAACAATAGAGAAGAGGCACAGGAACAATAGAGGAATATGGTGGAGTGACATCTGTCCATGGTAATATAAGG
>NW_007446317.1:0-394 GCF_000475195.1 Diaphorina citri | reverse complement strand
TCATTTTCTTTTCTCAATTTTCCTAAAAAAAAATAAAAAGTTCTACTGTGTTCATTAGGGAACTTTTGAAGAATAAAAGTTAGGCATCTACAAGACCGCTGAAAAGAGGCATCTTTTTACTTCGTGCAACAACAGTGAAGTGAAGACATCTTTGTGTCGTCAAAGTTTCCTCCAAGATCTTTTCAGTTTTTTTATAACTAAAACTAACCAAATTAAAAAGAATGGTCTTCCAAATTCCAATTCTTAAGACGAAGGAAAATTTGGTTTGCCATCTATAGAAAAATCGAAAAGTAAGATACCTACTCTGGTAAGAGACCTAATCGCGCAAGTAGGAGACCGAAAAGTGAGAGGCCTAATCGCCTAATCGCGCTACTCTGGGTTAAAAGATCATCAG
>NW_007446316.1:0-394 GCF_000475195.1 Diaphorina citri | reverse complement strand
GGTACGCGGGGTTAACTGTTTTTTAGGGGCTGAAATTTAAGCTACGATTGAAAGAAAGATAGGTTCTTTAATAAAAAAGAGGGACCCGTTCCAAAAGATAATGAAAAAATAGGTAGATATTTGAAAGTCTTGAATTCAAGTTGAAAAGTAATCATTAGGTAAGCTTAAAGCCGGAAACGTTCTCTACCACCTAACCATTAAAGCTTTCTTAGTATGTACAATATATGGTAGGATATGATCAGAATTTCAAACAGACGAGATATTTTTCCTCACGATAATAAGGCTGAGGTCGAACCCAACGTCCTCAGTTAGCAGGCGCCTTGACCACTACGCCACCGAAGATACCTATGTAATAATCAAAGGTAAACAAATAATAATAATAAGATAAACACTC
>NW_007446315.1:0-394 GCF_000475195.1 Diaphorina citri | reverse complement strand
AGAAATTTCTGTGGATATCACACCATTTCATCAACTCTCTAAATCTTCTTTTTACTGAGTGCACCCCGTATTCGAAGCTGAAAGAGCCGAAAAAACCTCGACTTGGTCGAAAATTGTACCCGGTATGTCCGGTGTACAAGCCTAGCATAATACCCAACAACCCAACATATCATGAAGGTTTCAATGGTTCATGGAGCTTACAAATAATTGAATTGTCACTTTACACTTTAGTCGATCACCTTTTATAAGTTTATTATCACTAAGCTCACCTTTTATGAGTTTAAGTAGGTATTTCATTGAGTACGTTTTATTGGATGAAACAACTTGTTCTAAGCTGACATAATATGACAGTCTAAATAAAGCACTACTTATAGGTACTTATACTTTTATTCGT
>NW_007446314.1:0-394 GCF_000475195.1 Diaphorina citri | reverse complement strand
CTAGTTGGTAGTTATATTGGTTTAACGTCACTTTTAATAAAGAGGGTCTCCTCGTGACTGGGGTTTTACCCACCATTCACCGACTTGCTTCTCGCCTCCTCGCTTTAACCTCCAGCCGTAGCTATGATATTTACTACTTGGGTTCTTCAAAATTCAAGGGACCGTTTAGTTCATACCTTCTAGTAAGTTACTCATTTACTCCTCCTTCTTTAAGACGCTAGACATCATCTTTTCACCATCACCACCCAGTAAAGTCAATTACAAAACCGTTTTCACTGTGAGAAGAAGTTCATCTCGACATTTTCTCTGTGCAAATGATCGTCAATAAACTAATTCTCTCTTTATCTCTTCATCATCTTCATCACTGTGTGGATTCTAGAAAATTGACCTAACG
>NW_007446313.1:0-394 GCF_000475195.1 Diaphorina citri | reverse complement strand
GGTACAGTGTTTGAAAAGCCTACGCTCAGTCTTGTTGTGGTAAAGTCAAATCATTTCTAGACACCACAAGCTTTTTCTGCTGTCTTCTTAGGCCCTTTTTCAGAAAAGTTAAGATATCAGGAAGTAGTAGGAATTGTTCTCTATTGAGAAGTGTGTTACACCAGAACCTAAACCTATAAATAAGGACTATTCTAATTCCTGATCACTTGACAGAGAGAATTCCAAATAAGGACGCAAAATTGTCACCTAGTAAGAAATACCAAAATTTGATCTATTCTGGTACACATTTGCCACATTCTTTATGAGTAGTAGATACCAGCTACCCATATGACATTATTGAGATGGTATTAAAATTAAGAGGGGGAGGGGGGGGGGGGGGGGGGGGGGGCCTTCC
>NW_007446312.1:0-394 GCF_000475195.1 Diaphorina citri | reverse complement strand
AGACGCGCCACCAACCAAGCGAACTAGGCTGGCTATTTATAGATATTTTTAAGAATGAGTTAAGTTGCCTCATTCTTAAAGTAGGTTTCTTTTTGGTAAGGAACCTACAGCATTAGGCAGAAAAGAACCATCTATTAGGGGCCTTGCCTTACGGATGGTTCTTTTCTGCTTAAGGCTGTGTCCAATTACGCTCTATAAAGGTACCTATTAGGTAATTTTATCATTAGTTTCAGTATAGCTTTTACAAATCTCCACCTCAAAATGACGCTACTCTATTTTATGTCCCACTGAGACTTGAACCCCAACCCTCCTAGATTACGAGCTAACGGAGCTGGTTAAGATAAAAAAAAAAAAAATCATTTAATTATTTTTTGCAGGCTCTTTTCGCACGATT
>NW_007446311.1:0-394 GCF_000475195.1 Diaphorina citri | reverse complement strand
CAGCAACAGTGGCAGCAGCGGCAACAACATCGGCAGCAGCAACAACATTAACAGCAGCGGCAGCAACAATAACAGTGATGATAGCAGAAGCAGCAGCAACGGCAACAACAGCAGCAACGGCAGCGACAACAGAAACAACAACAACGATAGCAGCAGCAACAATACCACCAGCAGCAAGAGCAACAGTACTAATGGAAGCAGTGGCAACAGCAACAACAGCGGCAATAGCAGCAACGGCAGTAGTAGCAACAGCAACAGTACCAGCGGCAGCAGCACCAACACCAGCAGCAGAAGTAGCAGTAACAACACCAACAACATCTACAGCAGCAGTACCAATGGCAACAGCACAAACATCAGCAACAGCATTAACAGCAACAACAACAGCAGCAGCAGC
>NW_007446310.1:0-394 GCF_000475195.1 Diaphorina citri | reverse complement strand
TTTTTTTTTTTTTTTTTTTTTTTTTTTTTTTTTTTTTCGTGACTTATATTACGATTGTTCTGCTCCCGAGAAGCACCAATTGAAAAACAACCTTAAAAATTAAAATCTTCATTATTTACCTCTATTTGCACAACTCATGTAGGTATGTACCTTAGACATTTTTTAGGACAATCCTGATGAGATCTATTGATCACATTAATTTTTACTGAATTACCTATTGGTACTCTTTAACCCTGGTTGATATTATTAGAGAGAAAGAGAGAGAGAGAGAGAGAGAAAGGAAGAGAGAGAAAATGAGAGAGAAAGAGAGAGAGAGAGAGAGAGAGAGAACCTTTTACGGTAACAAGATAATTCCAGAAACAAAATAATAGATAAGACTAGTTTAGATCCCCTG
>NW_007446309.1:0-394 GCF_000475195.1 Diaphorina citri | reverse complement strand
TTTATTTTTAATATCTAAATAATAATAAAATAATATAGTTTAAAAAAAACTATCCCTGGCTCTATGAAGCAAACTTGCTACGTGTGTGCTTTAGCAGAGAGTACCTAAATTAAAATAGAAAGTACAAATTAGACGCTGAAATGATTTCACTTCATAAATAATATTTTCACTTGACAGGGATTAATAATGTTTTATTTTCTACTTTTTTTTCACGCCAAGCTTTCAGCCAAAAAGTTGAAACTTTTGTTTTGTTCTTCCTAAAAAAAAAATGCTAGCAAAAGAAAAGCAAGTCTGAACAGCCTAGTTTTTAGCTATTTATTAATAATTATTACGAGTATAACCAATGTGTTATAAAGGAAAAAAAACTATTTATTCTAATAATAAATAGTTTTTT
>NW_007446308.1:0-394 GCF_000475195.1 Diaphorina citri | reverse complement strand
TCTACTGATGAGGAAGCAACTGTATGCAGCAGAGATGACATTCATAAAGTTGGAAAGAAAAAGAGAAGGAAAGGGTTTTCATAAAGATCTCAAATCACTACAACATGCTACTCTTTTTCCATATTATTCACCTATTTCGAAAATAGTTGCGCCCTGAGCTCTACCATGACCTTGAGTTGAAGCATTCCAACCATATTCTACTTCAGATCAGAGAAGAGACGAAGAGAACCATACCTAACATTTTCTTTTAGAACATAGAAGAGCGAGCAGCAAGTAAGAAGATGCTGCGGGGACTGATAGACGAGCTTGAAATATTCACAAAGATTGTCAAAAGCTTTTCCAATTTCAAACTTTAATATGACAGATCTTGATATTTCGCTCTTTAAATATGATG
>NW_007446307.1:0-394 GCF_000475195.1 Diaphorina citri | reverse complement strand
CATAGTCTCAAGGCATTTGATTGGTCAATTTTGACTTGAGACTGATCTAAGAACGATCTTTCTTGTTCATAAATACGAGTGTAAGTCTCCTGGCAGTCCAATAGAAATAGAAATCTAACTGTTGTAATGTAACTGTATGATTTTTCAAGATTGTCACCCATATTTATGAACAAAATGCTGGCTCTTAAGTTCGTGCTAAGCATAGTCTCAAGGCATTTGATTGGTCAATTTTGACTTGAGACTGATCTAAGAACGATCATTCTTGTTCATAAATACGAGTGTAAGTCTCCTGGCAGTCCAATAGAAATAGAAATCAAACTGTTGTAATGTAACTGTATGATTTTTCAAGATTGTGCTTATATACCTACAAGACCGTGCTTAGACTGCAGAGGTA
>NW_007446306.1:0-394 GCF_000475195.1 Diaphorina citri | reverse complement strand
ACATTATGTTTACATGTTGACAAGGGAAATGAAAGATTGGAGAGAAAAAGTTTCTTCTATGCTTACCTAGTTATTTAATGCTTATTTTTCTACTTTAAAAGGATAATATGCTTATTTACCTACATGCAGTATATTTACATATTGGAAATACATTGTATATAATTATGTTTACCTTCACACACATTTATACATAGGTATTTATTTTTACGTATGTTTATTTTGTATTTGCTCACAGAAGGCAAAATCTTGTTCACGGTAAACATTAACTGTAGGTGTACGTAGGTAGGAAGGTAAACACGAGTATGCATGTTTAGCTTACTTGTATAGCTTTCGGTCATTTGAACTGCTTTCTAATCCTGACTCTGCCTTACCGTTATTTAAGTAATAATAATAA
>NW_007446305.1:0-394 GCF_000475195.1 Diaphorina citri | reverse complement strand
CCTCGTGAGGAAAATGAGTAGCTATGACATATAAATGCGCATAGCGACCGGAGCCAGCATGGTAGGTAAACATTGGATTTTAGGATTGGGAAAATCCTACAATGCTGCAGTGAGTACCAAAGTTGTGACATAATAACACAAAGAAACTGCATTTACATTACATTACATTACAATGAGAATTGAGAAAGAGAGGAAGGAGAGTGCGAGAATTTTTCTGGGGTTAAAATATAATTTTTAATAGCATTATCAAATGTTGGGTCCGAATAGAGAGAGAGAGAGAGCAGTTCATTTCAGTTTTTCCTGTCTGTTTCGTTTTAATCGTATTAACAAATCTCTCTCTCTCTACAGACACGTCTATACTGACAGGGTATATCAAACACTAGGTGAAAAATTG
>NW_007446304.1:0-394 GCF_000475195.1 Diaphorina citri | reverse complement strand
GATGGCTTTCTCAGTTTCTAACTTTCTACTCTTTGAACATTATTCATTCAGATCCCAATATTCCCAATTTCACCCCACCTGTGTACCTACCTACATATTTTACCTATATAAGGTTCTGATCCTGTGTCATTAATATGGACACCTACCCACAGTATCCTACCTATCACCTCTATTCTCACACCTGTCTAGATTTTCGTATCATCCTTTTATCCCTGTCGACCATTTTCATCTTCCTCTGAAGTTTTGCATTATCCTTTCATTTCATTCGGCTTTTCCTAAATTCCCATCACTATCTTTAGCCGACCCTTATCCCTTCACTCCAAGTTGTCCAAGGCTCTGATCCTGTATGTTATTCGGGACAGCTTTTATCTCCTCGGACATTGATAAGGGACAA
>NW_007446303.1:0-394 GCF_000475195.1 Diaphorina citri | reverse complement strand
CAATGAGAGGACATCCTCAGACAATGTGGCACTGGCCAGGATTGCTTGATACAGCTTGGGTAGAAACCTGCATGAAAAGAAAAAAATAAAAAAAGGAAACCATTTTTTTTTTCTTCAATTCATTTTACCCCCCTTGACAAAACAATTGACAATGGACCAACCAGGGCTAAGTTTTGTTCTGTTTTTTACTTGGGCCTCATTTCATAAACGTCCTCTAGGTTCAAAAATGATATGCTTCCACCTATATGAGGTGATTTTAGACATTGTCTTACAACTCATGCTACTTAGAAAACCTATCCAATAAAAATTTCAAAAGTCTGAAACTTATTAAAACTCACTTGAGAACTGCTTTCATATCATCTTCATATCCAAATGAAAACACAAGGTCTGCTTC
>NW_007446302.1:0-394 GCF_000475195.1 Diaphorina citri | reverse complement strand
TCTTCTTTCTCCTACCATCTGCAACACCCTTTCATTGCTCATTCTTTCCGTCCACTTGATCTTGTTCATTTTTCGCCATAGGTACACATTACATAGGTACACAAAAAGCCCACTCAGAGGCTTAGGTGTAGGGGCTAGACAGCCCTAAAGGATGGGTTAAGCTACTACGAATCTGCGAATGCGTCGACTGGAATCGGACCTTCTGTTTACTAGGCGAGCGTCTTGACCAGGCGATAAACCCCTGATTTACCAGGCGAGCACATTGAAGGCACCAATTCCCTATGGATCACTGAAGATAACCTTTAGTTTACTTATTTGTAAATGTAAATGCAGTTTCTTTGTGTTATTATGTCACAACTTTGATGCTCACTGCAGCATTGTAGGATTTTCCCAA
>NW_007446301.1:0-394 GCF_000475195.1 Diaphorina citri | reverse complement strand
CAACTTGCACGTATAGATTGCTCGAATAGGACTGAAAAGCCCCTTTGCACCACCATAGTAGACTATACTTAGTATTTATACTTCTTACATAACGGGTTCAAATTCTCGAACAATAAATATCATACATAGTATCCTTATTTATACTGTTTCAATAGGATTGTGGTCAAATTCTCAAAAAACAATGTTCAGATTGTTCAGTATAAAATTCCATACCTTGGCTGGGATTGAACCCACGTACTACTCCTGTTTACCAGGCGAGCGTCTTGACCACTACACCACTGAGGCTGGTAATAGGTAAGTACTGTACCTTCGTATGACGTAGGTGTGGATATGTAAAACGTTATGTATATTTCCATTTAAACATTAGTTTGTGTTCGGTCAGGAAATCAGACTT
>NW_007446300.1:0-394 GCF_000475195.1 Diaphorina citri | reverse complement strand
GAAGAGGGAAGAGAAGAAGAAGGGGAAGAAAAAAGGAGGAGAAGAAGAAGAAAAAGAAGAAGAAGGAGAAGGGGAAGAGAGAAGAAGAAGGAGGAGGAGGAGGAAGAGAAGAAGAAGAAGAAGGAGGAGGAGGAAGAGAAGAAGAAAAGGAAGAAGAAGGAGAAGCAGAAGGAGAAGAGGGAGAAGAAGAAGGAGAAGGGGAAGAAAGAAGAAGAAGGGGAAGAAAAAAGGAGAAGAAGAAACAGAAGGAGAAGAGGAGGAGGAGGAAGAGAAGAAGAAGAAGAAGAAGAAGGGGAAAATAAACTAAAGGTAGAGAGGGGGGAAAAAATAACCTACCATTATTTATAAGCACTCTCTCTACATGTTACAGGTACTTTATTTTTATTATTATTAT
>NW_007446299.1:0-394 GCF_000475195.1 Diaphorina citri | reverse complement strand
CCCAAATTGTAGGTATGTATCAGCTTCGAAAATGTATTTTTAAAGGATCCGACCCAGCGCTTTCAAGGCAGACGCGCTTCCCTCCGAGCTAACTAGGCTAAAGGCTATGTACCTGTACCTACCTCTAATCTGTCATGTATTGAATCTTCCTCCTTGAATTTTCCCTGGCTTCCATTATTTTCAGGAATTTGACTCCTGCCTCCAGGTAGATATGGATACCTACGTACATTATCTACTCCTATCAAAATTTGACGCTTAGCGCCCATTGTCATAGGACTGTAGGTTAAAGTTAATATAGTCTATTGTTTTATCTAATCTGGGCATCTAAAACACTCCCGAAAATAGAGCTTTTACAATTTCAAAATGCAGTCAGTGGAAGACCTCTCAAAAGATA
>NW_007446298.1:0-394 GCF_000475195.1 Diaphorina citri | reverse complement strand
TGGAAACATAGTCCAGACCTCTGGATTGTTCTAATATCCAAACCTTATTAGAACCAGAGAGTTTAGAGCCCAAAAATCTCATGAATAGCAAGATACCCCATGTGGTGCAAGGGACAAGCTCCCCAGATGTCTTTTGATTTGGTGGGATATTAGATTTAAAACAATATGAACCAATCATCCGTTTTACAATTCATTTGGAATTTCTTAAAGTTTTTGATATCAGATTCTTTAGAATATTCTACAAGTATAAAATTCTGTGAAATCTGATATGAAATCAGGACCATATTCACTTAATAATGAGTAGAATCCAGGTATACTCTTTGAAGAATGACAGTGCAAGCGATTAGAAATATTGGTAAGTAAATGAATGAATTAACTTGAACAATGGTCATTC
>NW_007446297.1:0-394 GCF_000475195.1 Diaphorina citri | reverse complement strand
TGGATCGGTTTAACTTTAAGTGGCCCCCAGGGTTCCTTACAATAGATCAGTTGCGCTTACTTGGGTGATGTTTCAAAGCCATAGAGCAGGAAAAATAAGGAAGAACTGAATTTTTCTTTTTCTTCTATGACTTCTAGATACCGAGATAAATCGATTAAAAAAATACCGGTAAATCGTGAAGTTTGACGTCACGGTATACGCTCCCATGGGTGATGACGTCATAATTCAAGACTCCCGCTTCGTTTGTTTGTGCGCAAGCGTTTCTGCGCATTTTGACGTGAAGTCTGACGTCACAACTCTTTGAACTTTTTAATTCGAACGGCAATTAAAAATTGAATTTTCGACCTTTTAAAGTTACTTTTTCGGAGTTTTGACCTCAGATTTGGATTTTTCA
>NW_007446296.1:0-394 GCF_000475195.1 Diaphorina citri | reverse complement strand
CTCTCTCTCTCTCTCTCTCTCTCTCTCTCTCTCTCTCCCTCTTCCTCCCTCGTCTAGCTATACCTATCTCCCATGTATCTCTCTTACTCTCTCCACTTTCTCTCTCTCTCTCTCTTCCTCTTCCTACATCTATGCCTCTCTGTCTCCCTTTTTCTACATACATATCTTTCTCTCACTTTGAGATCCCTTTAGCTCAAAAACTTATCTCTCAAAGGACTTGTTAGAGGTATGTTTTCTCTCTCACTCGCTCTCTCTCTCTCACTCGTTCTCTCTCTCACTCGCTCTCTCTCTCCCTCCCTCTCTCTCTCTCCCAATATCTTTTGGTTTATTAATTGTATTTTGCTGTTTACCTGTTTTGGCCTACACGGTTTGTTCTGTGGTACTTTCTCTCTCT
>NW_007446295.1:0-394 GCF_000475195.1 Diaphorina citri | reverse complement strand
GAACACAAAAATAACCTTCTATTATTAACAAAAACAAATAAACCGAGACTCAAATAAACTCGGTTTAAGTCCAAGAGTTAATCTTGAACCGAGATTAAAATCTAAATTGTGCCCGAAGAATTTATTACAGGAAGGCAGAGAGCTCGCCATTTTTGCCAACCCCTACACTCATGGTAGATGGGGACGGATTAAGTAAAGTAAAAACAAATAAATTCCTGGCCCACAATATTCAGATTTTAAACTCGGTTTAATTTAACTCTTCGACTTAAACCAAGTTTAAACTTTAGATTGTAGCCCCGGCCATTGGCCCTTAGAGAAAACAAGCAGGGTCCGTCCCTCCGGGAATTTTTAAGCCCGTATAGTGATTAGAGAAAATCAGTACCTATGTACCTAC
>NW_007446294.1:0-394 GCF_000475195.1 Diaphorina citri | reverse complement strand
TTAAATAAATTAGACTTTGCTGTCGAGTGGATTGGAAAACATCACATGCCTTCAGGCACACTCCATTTGTCAAGGGTCCTTGCCCTTGAAGCCAATTTAATTTGAAGAAACCATTTACTGATGTAATTTGTAATTAATTTCGGTCTTTTAGTATGGGGGGTCGTGCAGTCAATAATGGTTGGGACTACGGACTGAGTTCTGGCCTTCTTGGGTTTCATTCCCGGACTGGGTGGACTGTTTCTGCGTGGGCTCTGTAATCAGCCGGGGGGTCTGCCTGGTCTGGGGGGTGGTTGGCGGCATTTTACCGCTTTTTGGTGGTTTTCGGTCTAGTTTAACAATATCTCGGGAACGGTATAAGCTAAAGACTTGAAATTTGGTATGTAGTTCACAAATG
>NW_007446293.1:0-394 GCF_000475195.1 Diaphorina citri | reverse complement strand
GTGTCTGCTGGTGCAGAAGTCAGCAGTCATTTCAGAGCATCCTGTGCCCATAAAGACCTATAGCAACCCTTAAAAACCCATCGTTTCAAAACTTCCACATGAGGATGGTCTCGAACTTCTTGTGCGCCCTGTATCTGTCGGAAAGCTCTTGTCTCCTACGTGACTGTCATACGGGAAAGGTTTCCACGTTTCCCTGTCTATGTTGTGTGTGGGATGTGTACAGAATTCTATCTTTACACTGTCAGGATATTGATTGAGTTGTTAGACTTGTTAGCACTCCATTAGAACATTCGGCAGACATTTCAGATGGATCTTGAAGGAGAACTGAAGCAAGGCTTAGGGAATTCCCCTGAAACATACGTGAACAATATGAACAAAGTGTATTTTATACAAA
>NW_007446292.1:0-394 GCF_000475195.1 Diaphorina citri | reverse complement strand
TTAACGCATGTGGGAAGCAACATAGAGCACTACTGACAGGGTTATTTATTGGTTATTTGTCCACTACCACATTTACTCAGACTCTGGTTTCTTTCAAGTTCTTAACCATGGGAACTTCTTTGCTTCAATAAACCATCATCATCATCATTTTGTCCATTTCCTGATATTCTGCTATCTATTTGCCGATTGAGGTGTGATGGTTCCTTTCTTAAATCTCTTTATTGTTTGTATTTGTATTGTTCTCTTCAAACTTTTGAAGCCTAACCGTGCCTCTGAACTAACCGTGTTTTTCAAGACATCATGTTTTACTCACTTAATTTGCCCACTACCTACTTTTTCGACTGTTGATACCTCACTATGAACTTATAGAAGCTCTTAATTTGGTACTCACCAT
>NW_007446291.1:0-394 GCF_000475195.1 Diaphorina citri | reverse complement strand
ATCCATTTCAGAGGGCCGTACAAAAGTTATAGTAAATAAAGCATGCTTAATATTGCAAACTTGATCAAGCATGTACATTGTACATACCTACTACTGCAAGCTTGCTGGTCTGTAGCCACCTTTACCCAAACTCACGGAAAAAAGTTGTAGCAGCACTAATGAAAGATCAGTTTATCTCCTCTTCTCCATACATAATCTTCATTTACAATCATTTACTAGCTAGATGATCAGTAACTAAATGCCCGACATGACCTAGATACTGTATTTTTTTTCTGCTTTTTACGAAATTGGTGTTTTTCCTTTAGCTTGTCTGTCTGTAGTGTCTGTCCGTTTGTTGCACCATGGCTTTCGAACGGTTTGTAGAAATTTGATAGGAATGTGCAATGTCATAAAC
>NW_007446290.1:0-394 GCF_000475195.1 Diaphorina citri | reverse complement strand
TCATTTTATTGTATCATACAATCTACAAATGGCCTACAAATTCGCAAATGGCCTTGTTGCTAAATTGTATCAAAAATACATAAATAAATAATACAATCTACTAGCCTACACGTATCTAAGTAGGTAACTACTGAGTATAGGCATCTGTCTAAAATAAATCTAAAAGAGGAAGGAAAAATTAATTAAATTTGAAAAAAAAAAGGACACTCACAGTGGAAAGACAGAAGCAAGACAGTACCTACCTTACCTAACCAACCATTAGTTTTTTTTTTAAGAAATCTCGAGTTCGGCAGAGCATCACAAACCACATCAGACTTTTGCTATAGCCCCTGGTTTAAAGAGCTAACAAGCTAAAGCCTACTAGTCTTTTGAGACTTGCATGTTGCACAGCTAG
>NW_007446289.1:0-394 GCF_000475195.1 Diaphorina citri | reverse complement strand
AAAATTTCAAGTCTCTAACTTATACCGTTCCCGAGATATTGTTAGGGACCTCAAAACGTGTTTTGACACTAAAAACTGTGACCATCGAAAATTTGACCCGATTACATTACTTTCCTTCCTATAGGATAAGGAAAGTAAAAAGGCAAGTCCACAGAACAAAGGTATTAATTTGTCAGCGTAGTTGGCTTGGTTGGTAGCGCGTTCTCTGAAAGGCTAGCTTTCTCCTACCCTGTCTTTCTTCTCTTAGCGTTCACAGTTCCCTCTGTTAAACCTCTTCAGAAATGAAGTTTTTATTTATTTATTTCTGAAAAGGTTGGACAGAGGGAACTGTAACTGCTAAGGTCTTATCGTCCCGATAATCGAAGAGAGAAGGAAGACAGGATAGGAGAAAGCC
>NW_007446288.1:0-394 GCF_000475195.1 Diaphorina citri | reverse complement strand
ACCACAGGTGTATCTGTCCTGAGCAAGGAAACAAACAGTCAACTTCAAGCCTTGCAGCGACTGCATGACTTGGCGTGGCATGCCCATCCCGTAGTTTGCCTTTCGTCAGATGGGCGAGAAGGGGCACAATACTTCCCATTTAGGTGCTGGGTCAACACGAGAACACCAGAAAGTAACCCGTTGAAATATTTGCAATCGAAAAACGAGTACAAATTTTTGTCGATGGTGGGATTCGAATCCGGGACCTTCTGCATGGCAAGCAAGCGCGTTACCACTGGACCAACCGTGCCTCTTACTGGACCAACCGTGCCTCTTAACTAGAAACTATTCTCCCTACCGCTGTTGCTCATGTTGAGACACCAAAGGGAGAGCTATCCATTCGTGTTATTCTGGA
>NW_007446287.1:0-394 GCF_000475195.1 Diaphorina citri | reverse complement strand
CCGCTATACTGTAGTAATAGAAAGTAAAAAATAAATAAATAAAGAACAAAAACCTCTATCCTATCTACTAATTCACCACTGATCAAAATGAGTCACTGAACCAATTTTAAATAGCTATTGTTTTTAATGACTTTAACAAGTTAGTTACTTTTTAAAATGAAAGTAAAGTAAGTGCCTGATACTCACTGTTTAGAAGGTGAACCAGTTTATGTATTGTACCTACAGAAGTAGAAAAAAAAACGTGGTATATTCATGAGACTTTGAACCCAATTGGAGAAAAGTTCAAAGTATATTATATTTATATTTTCGTGTCCAGAAGTTCAAAGTGTGTTTCGTAAGACCATGATAATTACGATTAAATATAAATCGTGTTAGATAAGCTATTGCCTATAAT
>NW_007446286.1:0-394 GCF_000475195.1 Diaphorina citri | reverse complement strand
GGCGAGAGGAGGAGTTGCTTGGACCATAGGACCCGTACGACATACCTGACAACACAACACAAGATATTTCATGAGTTAGGAGGGAAGACCAGAGATGTCACCAGACAGTCATTGTAAATTGTACAGTAGGTATTCAAAATTGAGTAGAAAAGAAACACAAAGGTTAGGTTTATTAAAAATTGAGCCATACAGAGAAACAGAAATTATGTTATATAAAACTATCTACCAGAGATCTCAAGTTCATTTAATCCATAAAAAAGTAAAGGTTTGTAGAGTATCCCTGTGTGGTCATCATTGACTTCCTACAGTCTATAATAGTCTATATCTATGTCTAACTGATGAGTTCAAATAAAAACGCAATGTGTCTGAGACAGCTTCTAGGCTAAAAGTTCAT
>NW_007446285.1:0-394 GCF_000475195.1 Diaphorina citri | reverse complement strand
AGCTCATACCTAAGGTGTATTTATACTTGGGGTCTTCAATATCATGAGTGTTAGGTAATCTCTGACTATCAGTGGCGTAGCCTGGTCTAAAGTCAAGTGTAAGGCGTGTAGGGCAAGTGGGGGGCCTGAGGGTCGGAGATCAGGCCTGAACAATCTACAAGCTGTCTCAGAGGTTGGTAACTTGTGTTTCATATACCCTACCCCCTATGTTTGACACTTTGCATAACTATATTAATTCACGGCGTTCATACAAATCTAAAGGGCCGTTTAGACGCTCAGTCCGGGACTGCAGTCCGGACTGCCGTCCAAGTTTGATGAAAGTTTGAGCGTGTAAACACTAGTTTGATGGTTTGCACAAACCAAAAAAATCTTCAACTTGTCAAAGATTTTTACG
>NW_007446283.1:0-394 GCF_000475195.1 Diaphorina citri | reverse complement strand
AAATATAGAAACAGGACAGTGGCTCTGTGGAAGTGCCTTACATAAGTGAGAATCCTGTAATTTAAAATGAAGAAATTTCAAATCGTCTTCTTTGTTCTGTTAGGGACAAATGCGATCAAAATGTCCGGTAGTTCATTCACTCGTGCCTTATTCCAACACACCTAATAACTTTCATAAATTAACCTCTGTTTTAGAGCTTAACAATGCATAAATTTCAAGTGTTTGCACTGGCAATTTTCAAGCATTAAAATATGCATTCCACTAACGTAACATACCTACCTACGTTTCATAAATTCTCCCCTGCTTTGTAGAATTTATTTATTTTTGTTGCAATTTAATGTGTTGCACTGCATTTTTATAAGCATTAAAGGACCCGTTTCTCTGACGGGGGCGA
>NW_007446282.1:0-394 GCF_000475195.1 Diaphorina citri | reverse complement strand
ACTATTCAAGACAGGAGACTGTGTACTGTGCGCGACAAATAATAATTGAAGGTCTTTGTAGATAATAATGGTCATAATCATAACAGGTAAAAATCATAAAACACACACACACACACCACCAGACGCAATACAGTCCACCTTTAATCCAACTAACTCACCCCAAAGGAAGGAAAAAGGACAACGCCGGCCCCCAAGTAAGAGTGAAGAAAAACATCAGGTGAGTGGCTTTCCTCCCTCTCTTTACCTTGCTGTCCCTTACAACTACATTGTAACAACAATAATAATAATAATAATAATATGCATAATAATAATAATATCCAGGGAGATGTGTTCAGTGCATTGTGGTTCTGTTTATGTTTGAATCCACTCAGCAACATATTGAACTCCACCACCT
>NW_007446281.1:0-394 GCF_000475195.1 Diaphorina citri | reverse complement strand
CAGAGTTTCACTAGATTTTTTTTTTTTTTTTTTTTTTTTTTTTTTTATCAAAGATGTTGAAGGATCAAAAAGATTGAATTCCCTGATCTCGGACACTATTGCCAACATGAAATAAATAATATAGGACGTCGCGTCGCGTCGTGTCGGGTACCCAAATTGAAACATATTTGAAAAACAAAATTTAAATAAATAAATTACAAAGGGAATTCCCATTTTATTTAAATGGGGTAATAATTATAATACATACAGTAGGTTGAAATACATACAGTAGGTACAAACATTCAGTAGGTACCTACTCGGTACAATATCCATACAACATCACTATTCGTCATATTTACTGCTCATTTGGGAAATATTTATCTCTATAATAAAGCCAAACTTTTTATTAAAATGT
>NW_007446280.1:0-394 GCF_000475195.1 Diaphorina citri | reverse complement strand
AGATTTTCAAAAGGGGAAGCTATAAACCCAGATTCTTAGAAGCAACTAAGCATCAACCCGTCCTTTAGGGCTGTTTGCCCCTACACCTAAGCCTCTGATTGGTTACAAACCCATAGTACACCAAGCCAATCTGAAGTGTATTTTCCTTTCGGGGAAACTGACCAAAGGAAAATTGACCACTGCTCTAATAGAAACTAAACGGAGCTATGGTCAATTTTCCAATTGTCAGTGATCAGTTTCCCGAAAGATAAATGGTGGTCTGGTGTTCCTCTGATGGTGGTCTTAGAATCCAGGTTGAATATATTCTCTTACTGCTATCGTTATGGGTAAGAAAGAAAGGGGAGTTATACTGCTCGAATAGGACTGCAAAGTCCCCTTTGCTCCAGCAGTATGC
>NW_007446279.1:0-394 GCF_000475195.1 Diaphorina citri | reverse complement strand
CATTCTCAGTAATTACAAAGGCACGCAAGCTTTGAACCACAGTGCTGACATGAGGTGAGAGGTACCGTAGTCAGTAAATGATTCATTGCCTCACACGTCCATCTGAACATTCTTCCGTCTATTTAACATTCTTCTGACTATTTAACATTCTTCTACTATCCATTTCACAAAGGTTGAGTTCGAAAAGCATCCACTCGTAAAATTTGTAGCCAAAACCAAATGTCAGGGCAAAGCAATCACCTTAGTTAGGGCTGATTGAGAGGCTGACGAAAAACGCCACGGGAAAAGACGAAGGAAAAGAAGAAGATCCATTTAGCATTCTAAAAATATTCATTTAACATTATTTCACCCATGGAAAGATTATTCGTTCCGAGAGAAGATTTAGAACCCCAAA
>NW_007446278.1:0-394 GCF_000475195.1 Diaphorina citri | reverse complement strand
ACCAAAAGCTCATTTTACTCCTGAAATATTATTCCATTGTTCCTGTTATTGAAAAACTATTTAGGTACTAAAAATAAACAAAAGCCTTGCGATCCTACATATGTAATAATTAATAATGCCTAGTTTTAAGCTGATGGAGAAGTATTTTTTCCATCGAAAAAGGATGCATTATACCTACGTTTGAAATAATGGCATTCGGGTTAAAATTAACATACAACACTGACTAGTGAAGTGAACCATACACAAGGGTCAAACAAGAAGAACATAGTTGCTATCAGAAATGCAATAAATGTAAATAAAAATGTAATGCACAAGGAGAAGGCTGCGAGAGCATATAATATTTGGCATGCCATAAATCCACATGTGTGAGCTCCAGTCTGAACGGGAAGATAAA
>NW_007446277.1:0-394 GCF_000475195.1 Diaphorina citri | reverse complement strand
CAACTAAACCTTCCTGGTGGCCAATAGAAGCTTCAAAGAACGTAAAAGCCAAAGAGCAGTCGTAAAGAAACTTATGAGTTATGAGAGAAGTGTAGAGCAGATTAAATCCCACGAGATTCAGCGTTTTTTTTCTGTAGAGGTAAGTTTCTGTTTATTTGTTTCAAAAGATATGAAAAATCTATGGTTCAAGTCGAAGTATTAGGGGAAATCCTGTATAAATTTAGGCTAACAATGTTTTCAAAACTGAGACAACATACAAAAACCAATTTCCCTTCGTCTACAACATTTTTCATAAGGAAATGCTGATTAAATTGTTCCTCTATTTTTCAGATCATTCTTGATCAAGCGGAAATATTCTATGGAGACCATGGAGCACAAACAACCCTCAGGGATG
>NW_007446276.1:0-394 GCF_000475195.1 Diaphorina citri | reverse complement strand
AAAAAAATCGTGTCGTGTGTATAGTGTGAACACTCTCATTTAAATTACATTGTCTACTCTACAGGATACAAATTAGATTAAAACTTACCAATATGAGTTAGGACTAGGTTACTCAGATATCTGACCAAGGCACGTGTGTAGTGAATCCCATCTGGACATCGCCTGAAAGAGACGTAAAGATGTATCCATGTTAGGCTCATTCCCCGAATTCGCTCAATGAGCGAAAAAATAGCTCACTCCGCGGAACAAAAAATGCAAAATGCTCATTCCCCGAAATTCGGCAACTGAGCAACTGTAAATAGCTCAATCCGCGGAATGGATTTATGCAAAAGCTAAATTGCCGAAATCGGCCATTGAGCAGCATGAGATTGAAGAATAAACTGCTCACTCCGCG
>NW_007446275.1:0-394 GCF_000475195.1 Diaphorina citri | reverse complement strand
TCCTAATGGTGAGAAAGACATCTTCATTTTCTTCTGATCGCTAAGTCCTTCTCTCACTCTGGAGTTTTTCCTTCATTGTCTCTAGTCTCCTCCATCGCTTTCTATACGCTTTTTACTTTCCATATCCTTATTGATGAACGAGTCTGGCTGGGGGACTTCAAACAGGGAGGATACCAGCCTGAATTTTCCCTTGCTAAAGAAATAGCAAAGGTTGAGTGCGAAGGGCATCCACTCGGAAAATTTTGTTTTAGCCAAAACCAGTTGGCCTCAAAGCGATCACTCTAAAGCTGATTGAGAAGCCGACGACGAACGCCGACCCCGTCTGAGCATGGGAAAAGGCGAAGATCCTTATTGATGAATGGACAAAGTGGGTTCCAAGTTTTTAGTCCGTCCT
>NW_007446274.1:0-394 GCF_000475195.1 Diaphorina citri | reverse complement strand
GTAAGTATACCTGGTAGATCTTTGACGTAGCCTTAGCTTCGTCTCCTCTGTGCTGAGGCCATCTATCTTCCATATTGCCTCGCTTAACTGGTTCTCGTGAAAATAATAGCAACATATTACCGAGTACCTCTTCGATCCTGTGCCGTCTCTGTGGTTAAACCCACGATCCTTAGCCAGGAGACCGCATTGAAACACAAACAAGTTGGGAATGGGGTTTCGCAGAGATAAGTTGGGAATCGGGGTTAAATCGCAGAGATCGTCTCAGGTATAAAATTCACCCTAGGTTAGTAGGTTTTCCATTAGGGTTTTCTTTTACTCTTCTTTAATCTCTTTATTCACTTTGACTTATTTATTAAGTTAGGCCTTGTAATAGAACAATAAAAAAAGTTTTACA
>NW_007446273.1:0-394 GCF_000475195.1 Diaphorina citri | reverse complement strand
AGATGTCTCAGATGGTCTGAAAGGCCGCGGTCTGAATCTTTTCCCCCGTTTCGAAACATAGGTTTCGGCTGTTCAACAGACCGCGTCTATCAGACAGTCTGAACGTGAATATCGAAAAGATCTTGAGATCTTGGTCTCTCAAGCCGTCTGAAAGACCTCGGTCTGTCAGACAATCTGAGCGTGAATATCGAAAAAATCTTGAGATCTTGGTCTCTCAGGCCGTCTGAAAGACCTCGGTCTGTCAGACAATCTGAGCGTGAATATCGAAAAAATCTTGAGGGCTTGGTCTCTCAGACCGTCTGAAAGACCTCGGTCTGTCAGACCTCGGTCTGTCAGACAATCTGAGCGTGAATATAAAAAAATCTTGAGATCTTGGTCTGTCAGACCGTCTGAA
>NW_007446272.1:0-394 GCF_000475195.1 Diaphorina citri | reverse complement strand
CCTTTATCAAATAATGTTCTTCTTTCACCAGCAGCTTTTTATACCCCGACAATAATAATAGATATGTAGGTATACATATATTATGTATATTTTACGTATATGTATATTTTCTATGTACAGTACACCTATAGATACAAGATATATTGTGTACAAAGGAAGCTATGCACCACCCACCTATAGGTATCTTTTTACAGTGTTGGGATAAAACTGACAAAAGGCCCTTCCTGTTTCCCGTCCTTTGCATCTATCTTTTTCTTGATCTTCCTCTTTCCTCTAAATTCCTCTGTTTTATTCTTTTTCTTCCTATGCCGCTTTATCTTCCTCTTTTCTCCACTCTCCTTTTTCTTCTACTTCCTTATAAAATACATATGTATAATACCTATCTTTTTTTTTT
>NW_007446271.1:0-394 GCF_000475195.1 Diaphorina citri | reverse complement strand
GTACTTGATCAAATCTCTTCATGCCACATTGCTAACGCATAGCATAGATATCTACACAGTACAAATTGTCAAGTTGTACAGGATATTGTTTACTAGAAACATTGAGATTAGCAGATATCTACTGGAACACTTTGACATCACTCGTAGTGTACTTGGCTTTATCCATAATGAACACAAGGGTCATATTAAACTGGTCATTGAATGTTTCTATTATCTGAGTACGCTTTGTATGTATGGACTGAAGCTTAGTGAACTTTCTGAATACTCTCCTGTCCTGCTTACATTATTACATGCTCATTTCAATCTCACTGGGCTTGATAGTTCAGAATTAGATATGGAACATTGTGCAGCTCTTATCTATCTTATCAATGTTATCAGTTGCCAGGACAAGTCT
>NW_007446270.1:0-394 GCF_000475195.1 Diaphorina citri | reverse complement strand
TAATAACTAAAGGTCAAGCTTGATTGGTCCTTTAATTTTACGACCACTCCTGGACATAGTAGGTAGTTTTGGCTCATAACTTACAATATTAGGAGCAGGATTGAACTGTCCTGATCCGTCAGGATTGTCCCTAACAGGGGCCATTTGAATAGAACTAGGCTCTTTTGGACTCTCAGAATTAGCCGTCACAGGAACTGAAGAGATAGGACTTGGCTCCAACTGCTCCATTTCACCGGACATTGGTTCACAGGTCTTAGCCGGACGAGGCTCAGACAACAACTCCAATCTGAAGATACGCTGCACTGGTCTTGTCAGTGTACCCTCAGCTGTACGAAGTTTCACCACTCGTGCATGACCATCTTTGCCTTCCACAATCTCCGTGATGATACCAGTA
>NW_007446269.1:0-394 GCF_000475195.1 Diaphorina citri | reverse complement strand
GCCTTTGAGTTTTCCATCAGCATTCTTCAACAATTGAGCATCAATGATGTCCCCATATTGACCAAAGTGTTCTTTGAAATCTTCTTCAGTGATCTGAAATAAAGAAATTGGGAATAGTTTTTAATCATGTGATGTTGTTCACATGTACATGAGTACCTACTTACAAATAGAAATGTATGGTTACACTTGATCTTGAAAAGGAATTAATCTGAGAAAAAAGGCCAGGATCAGAGCATTCTTAATCCAGAGAATTTGGGGGCAAATTGGCAAACTAAAAACAAAATCTAAAAGTTGAGTACTTGCCTATATAAAATTTAATTAAATATACTTACTTTAAAAGGTAAATTTTTGATAAATAGTCTTCCTCTCTTTGTTTTATCAGGTTTCTTTCTTT
>NW_007446268.1:0-394 GCF_000475195.1 Diaphorina citri | reverse complement strand
AATCGCGAAATCCGCGAACATATAATCCTCACTATATAGTACACACAATATAGTAGGTACCTATTGATATGACAGGAAAGGGAAAGGCTATAGAATTGAACGCATCCGGATACGTATTACCTACGTATATATGATACACTTACAAAAAAATGAACCCTCGAACATGATAAGAATTCCAAATCAAACTTTTGGAATGAAAAAAGTGTTGCTCTTATCACAAAATGTGAAAAGTATTTCGACCTCAGCAGTGAAGCTGATAAGTTAAAGACACATGCAAATGAGATTCATGGACATCAATATCCAACTGAATAAAAACATTGAAGAAATAAAGAAGAACCAATTGAAATGAAAATGAAAGTAAGAAAAAATGTCACTACGATATTCGAAAAAGAAC
>NW_007446267.1:0-394 GCF_000475195.1 Diaphorina citri | reverse complement strand
TGATATACCGACCTATTATGGTTGGATCTACATGGTTGACAATAAAAAAATGACGTTTCTATTCCCGATCAAATTGGCTGACAATAAAATCACTATGTCCGAAATCTTGATCAAAATTATCGAGTATAAAAACACCATGTATTAGTAGTCGATCAGACTGATCCTGTATGGAATTACCATGTTTCGATCAAATCAAAGTTCGGTCGAGAATTGAAACCACTGGTTATAATGATGATCAAAAGTGATCGACTTTTGAAAATGTGGAAAAAACCTGTTTTTAATGTTGATCAATAATTAATTACTTAATAAATGATTGAAAAATACACTTACCAATGAAAAGTGAAGTTTAAAATGAAGTTCACACCTTATATTTTCACTTTACACACACTTTGAA
>NW_007446266.1:0-394 GCF_000475195.1 Diaphorina citri | reverse complement strand
TTATTATTATCAATTTGCTGTGCTTGACGTTTTATTACTATTATTAGTAGTACTATTTGCTGGTTCTATTGACTTCTTTATTGACTTAGGTCTGGTCTCACTTGCTCCCTCTATTAGAAGCGTTGTGGTGACAACTTTAATACTTTTATTCGAGGTGTGACATTTCTCCTTATTGGGCTTACAAGGCGGTTTTGAACGGCTGGCTTTCTCCTATCCTGTCCTTCTCCCTTTGGGGACGACAAGCTCTCCAAAGGCCAACAGTTTTCAGAGTGTGGGAACAGTGTCTAACAATGGAGGTCTTTCCGAAAATGAACCTTACCTACCTGTTCAAGAAAAAGTAAGCCCCGAAAGGGAAACGAATTGGCGATCTAGTGATTACAAGACTTACTAAACT
>NW_007446265.1:0-394 GCF_000475195.1 Diaphorina citri | reverse complement strand
GTGATTTCGGAGCATTCGGATTAGGAGGTGATTTCGGAGCATTTGGATTAGGAGGTGATTTCGGAGCATTCGGATTAGAAGATGATTTTGGAGCATTCGGATTAGGAGGTGATTTCGGAGCATTCGGATTAGGAGATGATTTCGGAGCATTCGGATTAGGAGATGATTTCGGAGCATTCGGATTAGGAAGTGATTTCGGAGCATTTGGATTAGGAGGTGATTTCGGAGCATTCGGAGTAGGAGATGATTTCGGAGCATTCGGATTAAGAGGTGATTTCGGAGCATTCTGAGGTGGAGGTGATTTGTGAGGAGGTGATTTCGGAGCATTTGGATTAGGAGATGATTTTGGAGCATTCAGATTAGGAGATGATTTCGGAGCATTCGGATTAGGAGG
>NW_007446264.1:0-394 GCF_000475195.1 Diaphorina citri | reverse complement strand
TCCTCCTCCTCCTCTTTTTCTTCTCCTTCTTCTTAACGTCTTTCTTCTTTTCGATATCATTTCTTTCTTCTCATTCTCACGACCCGGATTTTTTTCTTTTTTTTTCCAATCACTTAGGTACTCAATTTCTTGGTAATTACAAACCCTCCCTTGGTGGTTTATATGTCAAAGAAAGACCTGTACAGGTTGACCTTCTAAATCTCGTACCAAGGGCACATAACATAGGATAGAGACATAATTCTACCTCCTCTTAGATGGCAATATAACTCAAGCTGAAGTCACGTAAAGGAGGTATAAGGCAGAAGTAAAATCATGAGAAGATAAAGATATACATAAGATACAATAAGATACGTAGGTGGGGATAGAACGACACATGATGTCAGGTAAAAATAGG
>NW_007446263.1:0-394 GCF_000475195.1 Diaphorina citri | reverse complement strand
TACTTTGATTTTTTCCCTTTTTCTCCCATTGACCGACCCTTAAGTTTTATTTTATTTGCGCCTTTAATTTTTCTGTTTAAAGACTGACAGTAAGAATGTTAACTTTTTTCTAAGGAATCCAAAGTGTGAATTTATTTTTTCCTTTCATTTCGCGCTTTTTGTCTTATCAGTTCATTTTTCTCTAGTCAAATGTTTTAATTAATTTCTTGCACTATGATTATTTCTGCGACAGATATGTAACTTGAAATTGAAAACAAGAAAACAAGAATTCTTTCCTCATAATACCTCTCTGGGGAAACTTTTTCAGGAACCTATAAAAATTTGTAAAATTGGTTTCAGGAAATTTTCGTGTGAAATGTGTATTATTTTTATATGAACAAAATATTGTAAATTA
>NW_007446262.1:0-394 GCF_000475195.1 Diaphorina citri | reverse complement strand
ATGATTTGCATGGAATGTTATTGGCATCTTATCAATCACACAGTCACACCTCACACTATGCTGCCATTGAAATGAAAAATTTGGAAGTGTTTGTATTGTTTTATAAACACATCTCTTTTACTACAAAGAGTTACTTAATACAAAGAGCTACTCCAAGTACTTGAGATTTTACAGTCATAATATAATGACTCATGTTGACTTTTTCAAATTTTATGCTGGTTCTGGTTCTTGTGTGAACGTTTTCTAGGTTTTCAATCTCTTGGTGAAATCTACATACTCAAAAACAGTTGATTGGTTAGAATGTTATAAGTTTTTTTTTTTTAATCAACACGCTGTTTACACAGTGCTGTTTCTTGCAACATGAAACTGTAGTAGACTGTAATTTGTGGGGTTT
>NW_007446261.1:0-394 GCF_000475195.1 Diaphorina citri | reverse complement strand
GAACAAGAATGATCGTTCTTAGATCAGTCTCAAGTCAAAATTAACCAATCAAATGCCTTGAGACTATGCTTAGCACGATCTTAAGAGCCAGCATTTTGTTCATAAATATGGGTGTGAGACATAGGTGTAGCAGCTAGACAGCCCTAGAAGTGGATTAAGCTTCTAAGAATTCAGCAGAGAAACATCTGTTTAAGTTGGTCTTCACACTGTTCACAGGTCTGTGTTTTAACATGTCAAGTAGTCAAGTGTACAGTCTGTAGACTCTGTAGTATGTTCTTCATCAGATAGAATAGACCTTGTTTATCCTACTGGAATGAGACTAAAAAGTCCCCCTCTGACACCAGCAGTCTAAAACTGACCTGTAATTGAATAGCAGAAAATTTTAGAATTCCCG
>NW_007446260.1:0-394 GCF_000475195.1 Diaphorina citri | reverse complement strand
CACAGGTAACTATCAAAGTTGAGATTATTGTTGAGTAATGGCCATCATAACAATCTAAATTAGTAAGAATAAATAAAAAAAAAAATATTTTAACAAAATACCATTTGGCCCATTGAAAAACTCAACATTCCCACCTACCACAGCTATTCTTGAATTGGTTTTTAGGCTCTCTTGAAAAATTGTGTACAAGTTACTTGTGAGGTTAGGAAAAGTAGGTACGAGAAATGAATGTTATGACAGCAATATTATAAAAGCTGCCATGACTTCTGAATACAAAATGTGTTAAACAAAGTTGCTGTCAAGAGCACAGCCCTTCACAAGGTAGCATTTTTAAAATTAGGTCTTGCCTCTGATCTTCCAAATATACCAACAATGTATTCTCTCAAGGCAAGTT
>NW_007446259.1:0-394 GCF_000475195.1 Diaphorina citri | reverse complement strand
CTCCTTGGTGCAAGTTTCCTTGGACAAAAGTATTGAAACTATTTACAGAGGCCTCCAATCTCCAATACCAAAGAACTTGCTAAACAAATTGGACAGCATTAATTAAGCAGAAAAGAACCATCGTTAAGGGGAATTGCGTTATGGATGGTTCTTTTCTGTTTAATGTCGTCCGATTAATAATTAGTTGGAAGATAAAGTTGGATCAAAGGCGGAGATTGCGCTATGGCATTTCTCTCCCAATTTCAACAAGCTTAACCTTTTTCTTTTCATCTTGATACTGAAAGGAGGGTTCTATCTACAATGTCTCAACAAAAGTTAGTCCTAATAATCCTAATATTGAGGAACGGCCACCATTGTCCAGCAGTCTACAGTACATAACATCGGGCCTGAAATC
>NW_007446258.1:0-394 GCF_000475195.1 Diaphorina citri | reverse complement strand
AGTTATTTACAGAGGGAAACTATAACAACCAGAGTCCTTGCCCGAGAGAGGTTTGATACAGGTAACTGTAAAAATTAAAGTAGGTAGTCCCGAAGTCGAAGAGAGAAGGAGGACAGAAAAATAGAAGACAACCGTTCTGAGAATTTACCATAAATTTTGCCCCGGGTGGGAATCGAATCCACGACCGAGTGCTTACAAGGCAGGCTAACTAGGCTAGCAAGGAAAATCTTTGTTTTGATCGAAATAATACTTATCTACTTCGACATAGTTAGGAGTAGGTACACCTTACTGACGCAAATAAGCTCACCAAGGCTGTAGGTATGTTAGAATTGTTAGATACATGGGTACGTGCCTATAATAAGTTATGCAACTGTTAAAATAATGAGACCACTCC
>NW_007446257.1:0-394 GCF_000475195.1 Diaphorina citri | reverse complement strand
AAACTGTTCTATCAGACCTGGAATCGAACTATCACCTTCTAAAAGAAAGGCCAAGATCTTTACCCCTCGAATCACTAAGCAGGCAAGTTGTGCTTGAGATAGCTTATAGCTTGTTCCTTATTCACTAGCTTTTCATTATCAGATTATCACTGATCAAAAAGTCAGATTACCGAAGTAAGAAATCAGGAAGATAATTTTTCCCAGTTCTCATTAGGCGATAGGTCACACCAAGATATGTGAATTATGTGTTTGTGAGAACTTATTTGAAATCTCAAATGATCGCCGATTGGATTTCAACGTTGTGTAAGTTGGTTGATGGTTGGGTTTCAATGTTATGGCTATAACATGTCTTGTTGTTCTAAGATTTCAACGTAAGACGATAGGTAGTCCGCGA
>NW_007446256.1:0-394 GCF_000475195.1 Diaphorina citri | reverse complement strand
TGCAGTCTGAGTACTTACCTATTGTTTAGAACTAAACTAATTAATGGCAAGGTGGTTCTTGGAAGTGAAAATCCTGAAAAACATGTAGGAAAATAGATGTTGTTCCTATTATAGTATTAGATGTTTTTCCACTAAACATAAGGAGACAATGGTAATACCTACTGCCATGCTGATTAATGTGTCTGTAGTGTAAAATTAAATTGTTTCCTTGAAGGGATCTGCTGTAGGTAACTCTGTGAGAGGACCCTAGCAGCTCTGTTCTAGGAAATCTGTTAATAGTTATTACATACATACATAACATATCCTAAGTCGTTCTGTTTATGGCAGGTCGACTATTTACAAAACCTCGCCACCATAATCGATCTCTAAAAGTTTGGTTGTTTTCTATGAGACT
>NW_007446255.1:0-394 GCF_000475195.1 Diaphorina citri | reverse complement strand
TAGGAGAAAGCCAGCCGTTCCGAGTACGAACATTATCCCATCAGGATAAAATCCGCCCCGGGCGGGAATCGAACCCGCAGCCTAGCGCTTACATGGCAGACGCACTACCAACTAAGCTAACTAGGCTGGCTGGACTATTCTTTGCTCCATTGACTGATTAGTCCAGTGAAAAGAGTAGGTAGTTCTTTTTTTACAACTTCTATCTACACACCTCTAGAACAAAGAAAGCTAGTCTCCGAATGGAGAGTAAAACTCCCGTCACTAAAGACCTTACCACTCTTGACAGTTGTTTACTCGTACGTAGAAAATACATTGCATACACGGTTGGTCCAGTGGTAACGCGCTTGCTTGCCATGCAGAAGGTCCCGGGTTCGAATCCCACCATCGACAAAAA
>NW_007446254.1:0-394 GCF_000475195.1 Diaphorina citri | reverse complement strand
ATTTCTTGACCCCGCCGGGAATCGAACCCGGGTCTCCCGCGTGCAAGGCGAGCGCAGTGACCACTACGCCATGGGAGCATATCAACAACTAAAGAGAGCAGCAACAGACAGACATGATTGGCTACACCGACGAGACCTCGCCTTTCGATCCTGATGATAAATTAGCTTGGAGGGGAGCATGTCTGCCTTGAAAGCGCTAGGTCGCGGGTTCGATTCCCGCTCGGGGCGGATTTTATCCTGAAGGGATAAGGTTCGTTCTCGGAGAGGATGGTTTTCTCCTATCCTGTCTTCTTTCTCTCTTCGCTTTCGGGACGATAAGACCTTCACTGTTCACTGTTACAGTTAGTTCCCTCTATGAAAAGTCTCTTGAAAAAAAAAAAAAAAAAAAAACAAA
>NW_007446253.1:0-394 GCF_000475195.1 Diaphorina citri | reverse complement strand
AAAAAAAAAAAAAAAAAAAAAAAAAGAGTGAACGAGTCATTCTGGTTTTCCACAATCGTAATGTCTAAATTATGAATTATGTGGTAATGGTACTCAAACTAGCAGAACTTTAATAATTATTATTATAATTAGACTGCCAGTGCATTTTTTCAAGTCCTTTTTTTTGCTAGCACTTTCAGTGCATTTTTTGATCAGCATACTATTACGGTCATTGGCACTTGAGTTACACTGTCATCTTGCTGGTTTAGCTGGAATTTTTGAAGCAGAAGATCAGCAATCTCAGTGTAATTTTATAATTACACTATAATTCTTTTTTTTTCCATTATTTATTTATTATGTCTTTTTTTTTTAAATTTAAACAGGTCTTGAATATTGTTCCATAAAATGTAATGTT
>NW_007446252.1:0-394 GCF_000475195.1 Diaphorina citri | reverse complement strand
ATAAATAATTTATTCTCTCTTTTTAGGAGGAGCCTATGTAATGATCTCCCGATCCTTGGGTCCTGAGTTTGGAGCCTCGATTGGTCTCATTTTCTCATTCGCCAACTCCATGTTGACATCTATGTTCATTATCGGTATTAGTGAACTTCTTGTGACGTCATTCTCATTGGAATTAGTGGATGGAGGAGTGCAGGATATTAGAATACTAGGAGTGCTTATTATCTGTGTACTGCTGGGTTGTGCACTTAGTGGAGTGACACTAGGATATAAAGTGAGTATTTAGTGCAACTCTGCAGTTCTTCACAAAATGTTGACGTTGCAGGAACTATCATAATGTTTATGCAAGGTTTTGAAAGGTTTTTCTTCTATAATTTCTATATTGTCATTATCATTA
>NW_007446251.1:0-394 GCF_000475195.1 Diaphorina citri | reverse complement strand
TGGTGATTTCATACACCTGGGACTTACAGTTAAAAAGTTAAGGGTTCGAAATCCGAGAAATGTGTTATGTTTGAAACTGAACATTTTTTTACAATTGGATAAGTCCCCATTAAGTATTTTAGTTAAACCAAATATGTTAACTCATGTATTTTTATCTGAGGAATTCACTGGTGGTGATTTCATACACCTGGGACTTACAGTTAAAAAGTTAAGGGTTCGAAATCCGAGAAATGTGTTATGTTTGAAACTGAACATTTTTTTACAATTGGATACTCTATTTTATGTATTTTTACTTTCCTTATCCTATAGGAAGGAATGTAATGTAATCGGGTCAAAATTTCGATGGTCAGTTTTTAGTGCCAAAACACGTTTTGAGGTCCCTAGAGCCTAAATC
>NW_007446250.1:0-394 GCF_000475195.1 Diaphorina citri | reverse complement strand
CCTCGCTGTCGAACATGTAGGTGTCGAGCATTTCAAGATCGTCTTCTTCTTTGAGGGAGTTATCGTCAGAATTCTCGTTAGACGTGTCTTGGCTGGAGGAGCTTGTAGTTCCCGTGCTGGTAGAACTACTCATGACTTCGGATACTTCTTCATCGGATCTTTTGATCTCGCCCATATTTTCAACTAGATTGTCCTCATCATTGATCGTACTTTCTGAAATATTCGCAATAGTTTTTGCACTATCCATTACGTTGAAGGTTTCCTGGTCTATTACCACTGTCGAATTGGAACTTTCGCTGTCTTCCACGCCGATGTCGTCAAAAGCTTCAAATTTCGGTTCTGTCATGGAAGCATCCATGGGTCTTTCGCCAGTGTCGTCAAAAGCTTCAAATTT
>NW_007446249.1:0-394 GCF_000475195.1 Diaphorina citri | reverse complement strand
AAGCCAGCCGTTCCGAGAACGAACATTATCCCATCAGGATAAAATCCGCCCCGGGCGGGAATCGAACCCACGGCCTAGATCTCCAAAGGAAATTTAGAAAAAAAAAAAATCGTGCGGCCAAAAACGAGAGAAAGATTTGGAGACGAAAAAAATTCCAAAGTTTATTAACCTATCCCAACTTTACACAACTCTCAGCCGAGATCAATAGCGTCAAGTATTTTAGGCAACAAAATACAGCAGGCTGCTCCACATTTTGTGAGCTTTTTTTCTCTCTGTACCCCTTTAACTCGGCGTGGACAAAAGTAGGATTGCGAAAAAAAAAAATCTGGTGTGAACATCACACGACTTTCTATTACATTTGAGTACCGAACCCGCAACTTCTCAACTGTAAGTC
>NW_007446248.1:0-394 GCF_000475195.1 Diaphorina citri | reverse complement strand
CAACTGACACAGCTTTATTGTTAACAAGATGAATTTTTGGCATCGATAATTTATTCCAATGTAAACTTAATTTCGACTAAGGGACCTAAGGGTTAACAGGAGAGAGATAACTTCACAAGGAAATACAGTGTGAATCCACAATATATACAGCCCCTTGTGTAACTGACTCACTGACTCACTCACTCACTTACTCATACTAATTCTAACCCACTTCTAGATGAGCTAGGAAGATGCGGTTTTCACCATTGGATTCCTAATTTTTTGTAGGTACTGGGAAAAATCTGAAACTCCCGAAATTCCAAACCGTTCCCAAGGTATTGATGTTTTTTAGTTCCCCCATAAGAAATACACAGGGAACAAGGTTTGAGGCCAGCAAAACTTTTCCTACGTTTAA
>NW_007446247.1:0-394 GCF_000475195.1 Diaphorina citri | reverse complement strand
GTGGGTTAGACGGTTAGAGGGCAAAGAGATAGGTAGATATATGTATATTAGTAGAACATAACATCAAAAGATGGTAAAAGTGTAAATAATCTTAAAGAGAACAGAAACAATGGGAAGGAAAAGATTAGGTTTTTGGGTGAAAAAACTGATATGAGAGCCAAAATTCGTCATAATGATATCAAGAGAAAATCTCTAGAGAAAAAGATGAGATATGTGGGGAGAGAGATTATAAATGAGTGCAAAAATCATAGACCTTAGGCCTTAGTTGCCAAATTCGTAGGCCATAGACCTAAGTTTGCCCGAGATCAAATAGACAGGCCTAAGGGATTTTCAGATAGTGATGATTTCAGGTGACAAGAGATAGAATTTATGTAGCGTGAATCAAAAGAGATGC
>NW_007446246.1:0-394 GCF_000475195.1 Diaphorina citri | reverse complement strand
GCGGGAATCGAACCCGCGGCCTAGCGCTTACAAGGCAGACGCACTACCAACTAAGCTAACTAGGCTGGCTGAAAAAGTGAAAATATCACTGAAAATGTACTATATCGCTGAAAAATGAACGAAGAGGCTGAAACACCCATTTTCTTTCCCTTAGGAAAGCGGGAGGGAGCAGGAAAAGACGTTTTCATCCCTCTACATTTGACATGATAAACCTTTAGCAAGGCAGCAACAGGGTGTCAGGATCCGCCGTAGAAAATGAAAGCCCCCCCTCCTCAGGGCTGTGTTTAGGAGAGCTTCATTTTTCTTCTTTACCATAGGCTCCGAAAATTTGGAGCATCCCCCTCGTCCATCAGTGTTTGGACTCTCGCCCTCCCCCCTCGACAAACCCCCCCCC
>NW_007446245.1:0-394 GCF_000475195.1 Diaphorina citri | reverse complement strand
GGGATAAAATTTTTGCTCCATGGTTCTATAGAGTCAAAAATCCCTGATGCCTGCCGCCTGTGGCAACATCCTTAAGAGGCTAAGAGAAAGCTTAACATTATCATATAGGTATTATAGGTAATGCCCATAATAGCTACCAATTGCCCACCAAAAGAAAAGTAGGTAGATACCCAAAAGTAGGTAATTGGCAAGCTTTTGATCCAGTAGGAAGAATACTTCATTATTTTTGAATCTTTGTCCATAGAGTAAAATACAGAAAAATTCTAAAATCAGTCCCAAGAAAAGTAACATATTCTTCAGTTAGCCCCAGGACTATATCGGTCATGTCCTTGAAGTTTGTAGCAAGATCATTGTAACACCCTGTATAAAATAAATAACTGTATGAATACAATAA
>NW_007446244.1:0-394 GCF_000475195.1 Diaphorina citri | reverse complement strand
CTCAGGTCCCCGGTTTGATTTCCGGTGTGGTGGGGCGAAGTTTTTTCGGCTCATCTGTGCTTGGAGTTCGGGGTAGACTCAGACTTGTGAGGACAATTGAGTAAAAAGATGGATGATGAATGAGAATTACTAGTAAAGGAAGCACTTAGTAATTCCGTGATACCCACAAAAGTTGTGAAAAAGCTCTCTGCTTTTCCTCAAAGAATTCGATATTTTTCTGCGTATAAGCGGTATAAGTTAGGGTTGGGACATCGACATCGATGTTTTGAAAACATCGATACATCGGAACAAAAACATCGATGTCAACATCGATGTCAACATCGATGTCAACATCGATGTTTTTGATTACGATACATCGGATACTCGATATATCGAAGTTTAAAAACATCGATGT
>NW_007446243.1:0-394 GCF_000475195.1 Diaphorina citri | reverse complement strand
ACTCAAGAACTAGAAAGTCTTCTTTGGGAGAAAAATCGTTGCCTTCAAAATGCTCAAGTAAGAAATGGTAAAACGTAAACTGTTTAGGAACTTGCCAAGGTTTTTAGTGAGGGCGGTTTTACCCTCCATTCGGTGAGAAGCTACCCACCTCCTCACATTAACCTCACCCAGCCCGAGTGGGACTGGGAAAAGCCAGCAGACTGCCATTGTCCAGCTGGTCACCCATCCGCGGATACCAACTTCGTGCAACGTTTGTTCACTTCATTCTACCGCCACGCCGCGCACCGCATTTTAAAGCTAGAAATTCTTGAAGTACTAAATTGATCATTTTTATCTTGTGAATTTCAGATGACAGTTGCAGATTTACAAAGACGACAATCGAGAATGCTGTAAA
>NW_007446242.1:0-394 GCF_000475195.1 Diaphorina citri | reverse complement strand
TATTAAAGCTGGCATTAAATTAAACTTGTTGAATTTGGGGCAATATTGATGGACATCAAGGGAAAATGGGCAGTCTAGATAGCTTGAAGACCAAAGCGCGTCTGTCTTGTAAGCACTAGGTTCCGGGTTCGAATCCTGACCGGGGAGGATTATATTCTAAACAGGTAATGTACATTATCGGAACGGCTATCCTGTCTTCCTCCTCTCTTCGCTCTCGGGGTGATAAAACCTTTTCAGTTACAGTTCCATCTATCAAAACCTCAAACCGACTCCTCAGTTATCCTAAAGAGACTTTTAATAATTAAAATGATATTAATTAATGAAGGGACGAATGAATTAAATAAATATGTGTTGATTTGATTTTTAAATTATCATTGCATATTGAAGCAGTGTT
>NW_007446241.1:0-394 GCF_000475195.1 Diaphorina citri | reverse complement strand
TATTATTATTAATCCCATTCAGAAAAAAATCAGATGGGGAAAAGCCAGAGCTTGTGTGTTAAATTGTGTATTTGTGAAAAGAATGTACCTACACATTATATCTTTTCTATCGAACTTTCATTAACTTATATCACATTAAAAGATCTCGTGAAACAGTGACAGTATAAAAGATTTAACAAAGAAGTTTTGCTTTAAGTTATAGTAGAAACTCATAGATAAGATATTGACTAGTAACCACATCATAAAATAATTAAAACCACAGTCAGAGAAAACATGGATACCAAAATAACCATGTTAGGTCAGGCATTAGTTGTACGACCGTCTGTTAAACATATCATACAGTTGTATGTTATGTTATTGACATATGTAATTATTGCAAATAAAGGAAAATAAT
>NW_007446240.1:0-394 GCF_000475195.1 Diaphorina citri | reverse complement strand
CCTGATAAGATTAGTCATATTTTGCACGCTCTCCTTACAACACTTTGTTTATCCCTTACTCTTTTCAAACCTGGAACGAAACTCTTTAATACACGCAAATCCATTTTGCGTTTTTCTTTGCAATTCGCCACCTTTCTCCTTTGTACAAATGAAGATTGTTTCCCATTGGGGATGATAGATAAGAGAATTGAATTAAAGAGGCGCAGCATAAAGGTGTGTCCACACATGGTCGACCGGCCGTCGATCGATGTCGACTGACCCGTCCATACTGCCTCGATGATATAGACTTATCTTTATCTCATCGATCGACGGCCGCTCGACCATGTTTGGACACACTTTAAGGGACGTGGAAATATCTCGGTCTGCCATTTTAAGCCACCAAAAAGGTGTGGTT
>NW_007446239.1:0-394 GCF_000475195.1 Diaphorina citri | reverse complement strand
CAACCGAATTTCCTCACTCAACACTCACAAGAGTATTCATGATGTAGAAAAGAAGTTCAAGTGTGGCCACTGTGGAAAAGCATTCCACCAGAAAGGTAGGTACCGTGGAAGTAGTCCGTTTTAGAAAAATGGCATCTCCACTAATTTAATTCAAATTATAACCGATCTACTAATGTACGAGTCGGTTTGAATATCTTGTTTAGCCCGCCAGAATAAGACTGATGAGTCTCTTTACTTCCACAGTCTAATGAGAAATATAGGTTTTGTCCACTATTTTTATTGATAGTTGACAGTAAGTATACATAAATAGTGAAATAAAAAACAGCTTGGTTTGAGACTTTTGAGAGTAAAAACATTTGATATTCTAATAATTGAATAATTATGTTCTCATTGC
>NW_007446238.1:0-394 GCF_000475195.1 Diaphorina citri | reverse complement strand
TTAGAAAGAAAATTGTTTTTCTCAGTAGAAACTAGAAAATAAAATTTGAGTTTTTTTTTACCCTCATTTAATTATTTAATATAGCAACGAAATTTGTTTGAAATTTATTTTATTGTGTTATTTTTTAGAATATAAAAATTATTGTAATCAATTATTATCTTATTATGAAAAAATAAAATTACGTTCGTGTTTTTTATGAGATACCTATATTATCTTGTCTTGATTAACTTGATTTGTTTTCCTTGTTTTAAAAAGACCAAGCACAAGTCCTCACGATGATTGCGGTTCAGGACGAGCCAGTTAAACATCGCTAGAGTCGCTAGAGACAATCACCCCGCTGTATGGCAGATAGAAAAGATATATTTTCTTTATTCTGCCATCACCATTCAGCTAC
>NW_007446237.1:0-394 GCF_000475195.1 Diaphorina citri | reverse complement strand
CTAGAACAAACATTATTCGTTTTGGATGAAATCCGCCCCGGGCTGGAATCGAATCCGTGGCCTAGCGCTTACAAGGCAGACGCGCTACCTTCCAAGCTAACAAGGTTGCCTTTTTGGGAGGCAGTGAACAACGCTAAACACTCAGCAAGTCAGCATTCAGCGCATCACGTGCCTTTGCTAGGTGACAGAACCTTGAGAGATAAGCTGAATTCGATTATGAGACTTTTTTTAAGTCATACGAAATTTCTCTTTGGACTAGACCCTACCACACCCGCTGCCAGTCCAAAGAGGAATTTCGTATGATGATAAAAAAAAGTCAGTCAGCTCCCATGGCGTAGTGGTCACTGCGCTCGCCTTGCACGCGGGAGACCCGGGTTCGATTCCCGGCGGTGTC
>NW_007446236.1:0-394 GCF_000475195.1 Diaphorina citri | reverse complement strand
AAGGCACATTCTTTTACATCCATGCCTATCCAAGAACTGAAAAGTTTGTTTAGAAAATTTCTGCGCCAGCCGGGATTGAGGGCCACAAGAGGAAGTTATTTGTAGGATTAGGTACATAGAAAGAATGATTTTAATGATATTACTTTTTAGTTTTCAGGCTCTTGAGTGGAATTCAACCATTGGGCTGAAGGCATTTTACAACTCTATTACTATGTGATCGAATTCTCAAATAAATGAGGATAAATTTTCAGCCATTGGTCTGTGTGTCTGTGTGTCTGTCTGTCTGTAAACAAAATATCTCGAGAACGGTAAGAGCAGACAAAAAAAATTTTTTTTTTCAGATGACAAATGTGACAAGGATGCGACACGAAACTTTTGGTTAAGATCGGTGCAA
>NW_007446235.1:0-394 GCF_000475195.1 Diaphorina citri | reverse complement strand
ACCGTATCAAATGGAGGCAGGGTTGCGACGAGGCCAAATACCGACTTGGGTGTAAGTGGCCATGGCAGTAAGTAAGTATGTACTTTCGAATAGTCCACGTAGCTACCAGCTGCCACAAACATTAACTCGCAAGACAATGCAGAAGATGTCACCTTAACATATTCACTGCCATGTGCACACTATCTAATACTGTTGACTGCCGCTTGTATCTCTCGCGATACACCATAGCATAGGGCGAATGGGACTAGGGTGATAGGGCATAGGACATCTTTTTTTTAAGGCTTTATGGCAGGATACTCAAACAGTGAGCTCTTCCACCCAACCAAATCTTCTTCTTCCTGTTTAAATAGTGTCGGCAATTCTTGTCACTCTTCCAGGCATAGGAAATAAACAG
>NW_007446234.1:0-394 GCF_000475195.1 Diaphorina citri | reverse complement strand
CACTGAACTTTTTTATGCGAGTTAGAATCGTTTGGGTAAGAAGTAAAAAAACCGTGGGAATATTCTCTGAGGAGAAGACGAAATTAAATTGAATGAAAATTTGTACGAAAATGTTGGTAAGAAGGAGAAAAAAATGTTGAGAAAAAGAGAGAGAGAATGGGGAGCAAGGGAGAGAGTGAAAGGAAGAGAGAGGAGGAAAGGAAGAGAAATAAGAGGAGAGAGAGAGAGAGAAAGAGAAAGGGGGAATGGGGAGAGTGAGAAAGAAAGGGTTGAAGGGAGAGAGGGAGAAAGAAGTTGGGAGAAAGGGAGAGAGATATCTCAACACCTTGTGAACAATATCAACCGCCAGGGAAATAAATACTTCTTCCCTTCTGAATCCTAAAATATTATTATT
>NW_007446233.1:0-394 GCF_000475195.1 Diaphorina citri | reverse complement strand
AGGGTTTTTTTTTTAAATTAGATATTTAATAGATAGGTATAATATTTTGCCTAGTACACAAGTTATAATGTAATTATTATGAAATTAATAATTTATTATATCTATCCAAAGTACGATGGATGGGTAATTTGATCTTAAGGATGAACTATTTATGTATCCGAGTATATTTTCACTTTCTATTACTACAGTATAGCGAGCTATACCTACTAGTAATGAAAGTATTGCAATCGGTCCAAATTTTCAAAATCGGGAAATGGTTGGAAACATCCGTTTGGGGATCCCCTGATGTCAAAAAAGTGGTTTTTAGCCCATGGTTTGTACGTACGTAACGTATGTACTACAGGTTTAAATGGGAAAAAGTAAAAAGTTGTATACAAAATATCTCAAGAACGGT
>NW_007446232.1:0-394 GCF_000475195.1 Diaphorina citri | reverse complement strand
TCGGGAAGCTTGACACCATAATATAGCATTCCAACAACCTAAATCAGGGAAATAACCCAATAATAGAGTTCTTCCACAATCACTGATTTGTCAAGTTCCGAGCAAATTAGAAGAATACAGAGTCTAAGTCTACACACCAAAAGAGTCTCCCAGCTTTATCAAAGGAAACACCTGAAACGAACCATAATCGCGCGAAAAATACAATTCCAAGTTGATTCAGTTTGCCTCTAGAAACTAGAAAGCAGCTCTCGAGGACTGAACACGGTCGTTTGGGTGTTCGAACACTCTTCTAGTGTTCATCTAATATAATTGAACTCTCCTAGACACCAAGACACGACTCCGCGATATAATATCGACACATAAACGAAAAATTTGCATAAATGCAAATAGGTAG
>NW_007446231.1:0-394 GCF_000475195.1 Diaphorina citri | reverse complement strand
ATTCTCGTGGGGATTTTAATTTGGCCTCGTTTTAAAGATTGACAATTTGATTGCATAAACTTAACCAATTTCAGAGTAATATTTGTTTTACATTACACATTACCTATCTAATAGCACAATATTGTTGTTTACATTAAACTTAGTTGTTTAGCTTTAACTAACTAATAGCTAAGTTGTTTACATGTAACTAACCAATAGTTGGTTCTGGAACACTGAGAGAGTAAAGTCTGAGGAAAAACATAATTTTGTATTGGGCAGGTAATCATTGAAAATTTATTTTCCAAGAGAGTAAAGTCTGAGGAAAAACATAATTTTGTATTGGGCAGGTAATCATTGAAAATTTATTTTCCAATAAAGAAGAACAAAAACCTAATCTAACACTTACGTCTAAAGT
>NW_007446230.1:0-394 GCF_000475195.1 Diaphorina citri | reverse complement strand
AGTTCGCCCAGGGCGGAAATCGGATCCGTGACCTAGGGCTTACAAGGCACCACCTTTCAAGCCAACTAGGCTGGCTTTTTCTCTAAATACCAAATTTTGAACAAAGTTAATATTTTTAATACAGATACACAACAGATTTAACACAAAAGAAAACGATTGCACACTGATAAATCTCTGTGAAAATTAAAGTATTAGATATACAAAAAGAATTTCTCTGGATCTCTTCAGGCTATCAAACCAGACACGACTTTGGAACTTGGAGGATTCAAAAGAAGAATCTATTTGCAAGGTCATTTTGGTCACAACTAGCTCTAGTATGCCGTTGTATTTCAACACATAATTATGGACAAGCGCCATTCTATCGTGATCTAGAATACTCATTTGAATATTATCG
>NW_007446229.1:0-394 GCF_000475195.1 Diaphorina citri | reverse complement strand
TACGGCGCTGTTACTCTGATGGACCTTTTGTTGTCCTCTTTTCACGAAAAAACGGCTTGACCGATTTTGATGAAATTTGTGGTTGTTGCGAAGAGTACTGAGGGTGACATAGGCTATTTAAATTTGTCATATTGACCGATTTTGATGAAATTTTTTGTGGTTGTTGAGAAGAGTACTGAGGGTGACATAGGCTATTTAAAATTGTCATATTCCATCCCGATTCAAAATGGTAGCACCTCAAAGTTATGACTCTTATGCCACGCTGATCCCGTACAAAGGACGGGTCAACCCCTAGTATCAATAATAGCAATAGAATAATAGAATAGAATAATAAAATAATTGTATTTATCAGAAAGATTTTACAATGTGGTTGGCAAAATGCAAAAATAAACAA
>NW_007446228.1:0-394 GCF_000475195.1 Diaphorina citri | reverse complement strand
AGTCTTCACCATCATAATTATGATTATTACGAGTATTATAATTATTCAAAGAAACATTGGAAATGGTTTTCACATCTGGGGCAGCAGTGACCAATCGGCTCTGGACTGAAGAAAGAGGGGCAGCTTTGCGGGCATCATTTGAAAAATTGCTGAAAGTAGACTGGGTATCTTGAGAACTTTGGAGTTGACTTTGTTCCAACTTTCTCTCCGCGCACAACTTGAAAAAATAAGGAGCAACTGTATTCTCGGCTTTTTCCTTCACTACATTGTTTCTGCTTTTCTTCGTAACATTGAAATTATATTCAGGCTTCGAATCTCTCTTCTTTGCTTTACTTATCGTTCTATTATTATTCTGTTGAGATTGGGTAGATTTATAAGGCAAGGGGGGAGCAAC
>NW_007446227.1:0-394 GCF_000475195.1 Diaphorina citri | reverse complement strand
TCTTTGGGCATCCTTAGTTAGACCTTTATTACAGTCGAAACTAGTTAGTTTTAAGTGCAGTGGGGGGTATCTGGTTAGACCAGATCTAAGCTTTTTTCTTTGGGCATCCTTAGTTAGACCTTTATTACAGTCGAAACTAGTTAGTTTTAAGTGCAGTGGGGGGTATCTGGTTAGGCCAGATCTAAGCTTTTTTCTTTGGGCATCCTTAGTTAGACCTTTATTACAGTCGAAACTAGTTAGTTTTAAGTGCAGTGGGGGGTATCTGGTTAGGCCAGATCTAAGCTTTTTTCTTTGGGCATCCTTAGTTAGACCTTTATTACAGTCGAAACTATGTAGGAAAATATTAATTTTAAGTGCAGTGGGGGGTATCTGGTTAGGCCAGATTTAAGCTTTT
>NW_007446226.1:0-394 GCF_000475195.1 Diaphorina citri | reverse complement strand
ACGGTCTTTGGGTATCACTTCCTGCTAGAGGTTCCTAGATGTGAGTTCTACGAGTGACTAATGTAGGTGTTTCGTTAGTTTCCTAATACTTGTGCTGAATACGATATGAGCCAGCAATTTAGTGACTTACTACTACTGTATGCTGTTATAAATGTACTTTTATCAATCAAATGCCACAATAATTAGCAGTGTGCCCGCGCTTCAAAATGAACCCTTTACACCGGTAAGCGATCCCGTGACTTTACTATGTCCGATAACGGCAATTTTTCTGGTCTGTACTTTTCAAGCATTTTAGGAGGGCAAGCATTTTAGGAGGGAATCTGACACTTCTAGTCGCTTTTTACGACAGATAGTAATTTTTCATTCACAAAATTCTTTATTATGTTTAAAGACA
>NW_007446225.1:0-394 GCF_000475195.1 Diaphorina citri | reverse complement strand
AAGTGTTGTGGATGTAAAGGAGCAGCAAGTGGCTGCAAACACATCATAGCATTTTTATTTTGGCTGCACCAATGTAGCGAGGAACCAAGCAAGACCGAGGTATCTTGCTATTGCTATTGGAAAAAACCAACTCTCTCCAAAGTTGGAACATTAGAGCCATATGAAGTGGCCTCACAGCCATCTTCATCAACAGCTGTTGATGGTGATGCCTTCTTCAATTCCATTGTGAATTAATTGAAAAATTTGAAGGTAGGAAATGAAATTACACCTTACCTTGTACCACCTACCAAGTCTACTCTGGAAGATTTAATGTTACATAATAGAGCCGGAGCTGAGGTACATTTTTTCTACCTCATAAGGTACAAAATTTTCTTCCTATGGATCTGATGGGGGT
>NW_007446224.1:0-394 GCF_000475195.1 Diaphorina citri | reverse complement strand
ATCCTGAACCGATATAATGTTCGTTCTTAGAACGGTTGTCTTTCTCCTATCCTGTCTTCTTTCTGCCTTCGCTTTCGGAATGATGAACCTTAGCAGTTACAGTTCCCTCTATCAAACCTCTTTCTCCTATCCTGTCTTCGTTCTCTCTTCGATTTCAGGACGATAAGACCTGAGCAGTTACAGTCCCCTCTATCTTCTTCTTCTTTTTCTTCTCCTCCTCCTTCTTCTTCTTCTCCTCCTCCTTCTTCTTCTTCTCCTCCTTCTTCTTCTTCTTCTCCTTCTTCTTCTCCTCCTTCTTCTTCTTCTTCTTCCTGGCCTTTTCTTACATATATATTTTGGTTCGTTGCAGGGCGGGGCAAAAAAAAAAAAAAAAAAAAAAAAAAGTTCCCCCTGT
>NW_007446223.1:0-394 GCF_000475195.1 Diaphorina citri | reverse complement strand
AAATACCCGGGTAAATACCCAATTTTTATTTACCCACCCAGTGGGTATTTACCCACAACCCATCACTAGTCGAAAGAGTGTACTTTTTGAAATAGATAATACACAAACTTTGCCTGAACATCCTCAAAAATTTCATTTACCTATGTATGAGGGGTTTAGGCTTGATGTTATGCAGGTACGCAACACCTTCTGCACATTGCAAGGCCCAGCTCATAGCATGTCCAGCAGAATATGCTGGTTCAGGTTTGTTATGCAACACTGAAAATAGATAACATCAGAATTACAACATTTGTAGCCATGTGAGTATCATAATAGGGTTGTTGTTGTTGTTGTTGTTGTTGTTGTTTTTTTTTTTTTTTTTTTTTTTTTTTTTTTTTTTTTTTTTTTTTTTTTT
>NW_007446222.1:0-394 GCF_000475195.1 Diaphorina citri | reverse complement strand
TCAGCCAGACTAAGCTGGTCTACTCCCTGTTTAACGTCCCTCAGCCAGACTAAGCTGGTCTACTCCCTGTTTAACGTCTATTAGAAACTTGTAATGTAATCGTACCAGAATATGAATACAGGGGGTTCGGTGCTGTTGAGTAGGGAACATACGAGATGTAACGTCGACCCGTTCTTCACGTGAATGTCTGGCGCACCCTGTATTACAGCTGACGCCTCTGTGAACACAGGAAAGCAAGAAAGGGTTAATGTACATTAAATCAAAATACCTAATACAAAGTAGAACACGTGGAGCTAGTCAGGGTTAACTTGAGGGATTTTATTATTTTTTTTTTTTTCGAAGAGGTTTGATAGAGGGAACTGTAACTGCTAATGCTAAGGTCTTATCGTCCCGA
>NW_007446221.1:0-394 GCF_000475195.1 Diaphorina citri | reverse complement strand
TGGAATCAAAGAGTGCAGGGCTGACATACGTTCCCCATAACGAGAGAGCTCCCTGGGGATTAAGAAATGGGAGGTGAAGTTCGATTTCCGCCAGGGGCGAACTTCATATTAAGTAGAGCCTTTCCGAGAAGGTTTGTCCTCGGAATGGCTGGCTTTCTCTTATCCTAAATCAAATCATAAATTATTCCTTTTGGTAAAACAGAGAGCTTCTTCACAACATTTCAACTACCCCCGGTCCCAATTAGACGAAATAATCGAGGTTCTACTGTACTTATATAGGTATTTACCATCCTTCATAAACAGGATCTGAAAGGTAAACCTATGCATGAGACTCCAGTCCCGCTGAAAACCGAAACTGTGATCTCGGAACGCTTGATAGGTGACTTTCCGGAAA
>NW_007446220.1:0-394 GCF_000475195.1 Diaphorina citri | reverse complement strand
CGACATATCAAATCAATGTATTTTTTCTTTTCTAATCACGTGGTGATGTTATTTTTTTTATTTGTATGACTTTTTTTTTCCAACCCATTCAAATTTGCCAAAAAATTCAACATATCTGACGACCAAGGTGACGACTACAATCAGAACATTATACCTACCTTATGAGAACCATTGTCAGGGTAGTAATGCGTAGATACTAATGAAGTGGATATTTGACAATTATGTTATCTGCAATTGTAGGTCTTATTATATTCAAGAAAGAGAGATCAGTCGGTGATCGACTTTGAGATTTATACCTATACAGAGAGAAACATATATGATATGAGTAACACTTACGTTCTAGCTCTTCGTCTTCGGCGAAAGGATCCTCTTCTTCAGTGACAGTGGGAGTGGC
>NW_007446219.1:0-394 GCF_000475195.1 Diaphorina citri | reverse complement strand
ATATAGGATAGACAAGATACAAGATACAATTAGATATCTATGTTTTTCGTGTAACTAGAGGTTCATAGAATTCGAGGATAATACCATGGGAAGTGTAGAAATATGTAAACCTACATTTATATATTATAGGTAAGAGCAATATACATAGCTCAGCCACTCAGCTATCCCAAGAAAAGGTATGTCTTATGAAACCGAAGTCGAGATTTGGTGAAACCCAAGCTCACCCTATGGGATTGGAAATTCCATGCTCCACTCTAAAAGCACACCGACATTATTTTCTCCTAAAATGGCCCTAAAGACCTTGAACTTCTTGAAATGGCCTTTAAACCGAACTTACCTTTTTTGAAGTCTGATGGGGAAACATGATTATAAATTAAATCCAATGATTCCGACG
>NW_007446218.1:0-394 GCF_000475195.1 Diaphorina citri | reverse complement strand
AAAATTCCTCTGCATTCCAGAAAGAGTAAAGGTAGACTTGAATTGACCTCGCCCAGTGTGAGGGTTTCATAAACTAATTCAGCAAATATGTCTAGCATGTCCATAGGAAAAAGTACTGTACAGTGGACATGGTGCAAAAATAGCAAGGCCTCTCGTCATAGAGTCCTAAGTTAATCCAAGAATTTTCCATCAGAAAGCTTGTATTGCATTCATCATCGAAAGTTCTAATGGAATGTCCTTTCCTTGCAACAATATACAGTATTTCTCACAAAGACATAGGGCACACCCCGAGCAACCCGCATGTCCCCTATATCTGCACCCTGTATACTTTCCATTTTACTTTTGCTGTATTTCATACGCCAGGCCAGGGGTACCAGCAAGTTCACCAATCTTC
>NW_007446217.1:0-394 GCF_000475195.1 Diaphorina citri | reverse complement strand
GTTGTTTATGGGGGAAAAAAAAAAAAAAAAAAAAAAAAACTGTTGAAAAACCACTGAGGATTTGAAGAATTTACGCGAGTTTTGATTATTCCTTGATGGGCGCTGTTGATGCTCATGATGATTTAGTGGAGATTTAGTGGTGAATTTTAAGAATGACGACCTCGAATGGAAGTTGTTCGATTTTGAATGACGAGGTGTGAATTTCTTCTTTTGAATAACATATGTGAAACGTTTTCGGATGAACAAAAATTAGATATAATCGATTTATGTATATCAAAAACCTAGCAGATACCTAACCTATCCTAACTTTTCAATCACCTGTTCCTAGCGTGTCACCTATATTGACTGTCACCAAATATTCCGAATAAATCATTCAGAAAGAAACAAAAAGTAG
>NW_007446216.1:0-394 GCF_000475195.1 Diaphorina citri | reverse complement strand
GAAAAAGTTGCCAAAGAACAAGGTAAGTAAGAGTTTGTTGAACTGGTTTTTTGAAGAGGCTTGATGGAGGGAACTGTGCTAAGGTGTTACCATTCCAAAAGTGAACAGAGAGGAAGACAGCTGTTTCATAAACAAGCTCCACCTGTGAAAGATAAAAGCCACCTCAGGTGGGAATCAAACCCACGATCTAACACTTACAAGGTAGATGTGCTATCCTCCAAGCTAACTAGGCTGGCTTGAAAACTCGCAACAGTATGGTTTAACAGAAACCTTAAATTTATAAGTAGAGGTACAGAGGTATTTGCTTTTGGGGATTTTTTTTTTTGGCCACATCCACATTTGCACATCCCTTATGTTAAGGTCATGTGTCTGTTATGCTATTACTGTATTTTCA
>NW_007446215.1:0-394 GCF_000475195.1 Diaphorina citri | reverse complement strand
AGTTATATTTCTCCTACCATAATGGCGGAACCATGATTTCATGTGACACATGAATCTGTCCGCAAAAGGTTAATAATAATAATAGACTCTTGAGTGGAAGGCAACCACTAGGCGAGGTTAACCCCCGAGAGCTCCATTATTATGTGGTCAAATTCTCAAATAAATGAGGATAAAATTCCATACCTCGGCTGGGATCGAACCCACGCCCTCCTGATTACCAGGCGAGCGTCTTGACCACTACGCCACCGAGGCAGGTTTGTTATTTCATACAGTGTTTATTAATGTAATAGGGTGTTGCCATTATGTACTATTTTGTCAATTGGTGATTCTCATGATTTTTTTTTTATTATCTCAGAAAAAACTATAAAAATTAAAAAAAATATTGAGACTAAAA
>NW_007446214.1:0-394 GCF_000475195.1 Diaphorina citri | reverse complement strand
TTTGCTATCATCTTCAGTGAGCGATGGGAGAGAAGAGGACCGGGAAACTTGGAAATTGGGGAAAAAGTCATTTTCAGGAGCTGAGGGTGGAGAAGACACATTCTTTGGAGTAACAGGAGCGGGGGCGGTGCGCGCACTGGTGGAAGGTAATGGTGTGCCTGTGACAAATACACCATCATCGTCATCACTGCACTCCATTTCATCAGCACTCTTGTTCTGGACGTCATTCTGGGGGACAATGGGCGGGGCAACAGAGGCGGCTTCCCTGAACTCGTCCAGGCGCTTCTGTGCAGGAGTCACGGAGGGGGGGCCAGGCTCTTCACAATTCTTGGACATGTGTCCTTCTTTTCCGCACGTATAACATCGCGGGGAATCGAAGGAGAGGTAAATCATG
>NW_007446213.1:0-394 GCF_000475195.1 Diaphorina citri | reverse complement strand
CGACGAGAATTTCATCGTGAAAATTTTTCAAAATATTTTTCCGCAAATGATAAAATTATTAAAAATTAAATTATTAAATTGATGAAATTATTGAAAGTCAAAAAGTTAATATTTTTGTTTTTCTCCAATAATTGTTTCGACATTTTTCTTAACTAGGTAGTTCAAATTCGGTTCGGTGATTAAATTAATTAAATTCAACGTAACTGAAACTTGGTTTACGTAACTTAAACTTGAAACTAGAAGTTTTGCAGGTAAACTTTGGTTTAAGGTTCATTTTTGCCGGTTATCGGTTAAATGCACTTGTTGTTTGCATTTTTGCATAGTTAGATAGATAGGCATGTATGAGGAAAGTTTCTTTGTATTGTCTAGTAAGTTTTATAGTTCGTTATCTAAT
>NW_007446212.1:0-394 GCF_000475195.1 Diaphorina citri | reverse complement strand
CCTGATGCCGGGGTTCTGGACCTCCAGCATTTCCAGAACTGCCCCCACCTCCTTGGCGTTGCAGTAGCTGGGGAACCTCGTGATGACCTTGACAGTCTTCAGAATCTTGCTGGCCTCCCCTACCACCAGCTTCGACTCGTTCAACGTGCCAATAGCCCTCACGCTGTCCTCCAGCCATGTTTTTGTACTGGAAGTAACGCAGGTTAGCAGTACTGCACCACCTTCGTACCTCCAGTTTTTCATCTGCGGTCCCACACCATCATCCAGCGGCCGGATCATGTCCGACAGCAGGGACCCAAGTGTGTCCGCATCTGTTTCAGAGAATTTCTTCTCTGGAAATCCTTCCAGTATCACCGCCATCTTGAACATGACGGATTCACTGTAAGTGAGTTTC
>NW_007446211.1:0-394 GCF_000475195.1 Diaphorina citri | reverse complement strand
TCACATGTTTAATTTCCGAATATTTGCGTTCCGTTTTCTCCATTGGAAGATTTCGTGAGAATGTGGGATTTCATTTTAGCGGGTCTGTTGTACGATACGTCTGAAATGGAGTTATCTGAGAATATTTTTTAACAAACTGTAATTTTCGTTTTTAGGTATCAGTTTGGCCCCACCCCTGTTTTTCCAACGAATATGTACCTAGGTAATTTTGAATACCATTTTATCACTTCCATGTCTTAAATTTCAGATCTTACGAGAATCAAACCTCGAAAATCTGGAGATCCCATAGTCTGATCGTAAATAAATCGTGGTTTGCTGAAAATTTTCGGAGAGAGAGAGAGAGAGAGAGAGAGAGAGAGAGAGAGAGAGAGAGAGAGAGAGAGAGAGAGAGAGA
>NW_007446210.1:0-394 GCF_000475195.1 Diaphorina citri | reverse complement strand
AATGTTCATTATTCGTATTAGTTCGATTATTTTGTAGGTCAATAATGACGTACATAAATAGTCGGTAGCATGTTCTTCTTGAAATATTGAGCCGCACTAAATAAGAGATTGTGCATACAGGTCGATAATTTTCTGAGCCGTGGGGATCGAAAAGGTAACAAGTTTACATACACACATTCGGAGCCTTTTCATTTTAAATACCTTTCGAGGAAAAAACTCTCGAAATCGAGCAAGACGAAAAGGAAGAAGATTGGGAAAGAAAAGGGAGGGTGAGGAAGAAGAGATAAAAAACTTATTCTCAAAAAAATTATTATATTCAAAAGAAATATTTTTCATTTCATTAGAATTTTCACGAAATGCTCTCAGGGGAGGCATGGGATGCGGTGGCAGATAA
>NW_007446209.1:0-394 GCF_000475195.1 Diaphorina citri | reverse complement strand
GCGACCCTTCTTCGAAGGACTGGATGTCGAAGGGCATAGAACCTGCAGCATAGGTCTTGGAACGAAGGACCTGAGTAGGTCATGTTTGCAATATCCAACAAAACTTAGGTCATGTTTGCAATATCCAACAAAACTTGTTTGGATAACAAAAAAGATGTAATTGACGTAGGTATTAATCAAAAGATGTAAATGTGACGCATCCACGATAAATTGTCACACATGCATTCATCAAAGCTTAAATGACACATCACCTAAAAATTGTCGCAGACGCATCCATCAAAAATTGTGAGAGACGCATTCATCAAAGATTAAAGGACACATCCACCAAAAAATTAAATGACAAATCCACAAAATAAATGACACATCCACCAAATACCTAATGTTGTAAAAAAAA
>NW_007446208.1:0-394 GCF_000475195.1 Diaphorina citri | reverse complement strand
AATACCTACTCGTATTAGGTTATAGGTATTCTATGTATGTACCATTGTACCTACTTATCCACATAAAAATATGTACCTCTTCTAGCTATGTATTACCTATTCTAGCTATGTACCTATTCTAGCTATGTACCTCTTCTAGCTGTGTACCTATTCTAGCTATGTACCTATTCTAGCTATGTACCTATTCTATAGCTATGTATACCTCTTCTAGCTATGTACCTATTCTAGCTATGTACCTATTCTAGCTATATGTACCTATTCTAGCTATGTACCTATTCTAGCTATGTACCTATTCTAGCTATATGTACCTATTCTATAGCTATGTACCTATTCTAGCTATGTACCTATTCTAGCTATGTACCTCTTCTAGCTATGTACCTCTTCTAGCTATGTA
>NW_007446207.1:0-394 GCF_000475195.1 Diaphorina citri | reverse complement strand
CGGTGGTGTAGTGCCCCCCTCATTCCTCACTACTATCTCCAGTGCCGTCATCAATGTGGGTCAGCTGGCCCGATTCGACGCCAAGATATCCGCCACTAAACCGCTCGATGTGTACTGGCTCAAGGTAAGTCATGGACATTGACGAAGGAAAAGCTTTTTTTTTTCACTTTTTGCTGACGCATACTGCTTTACTTTAGTATTCGTTTCAATACAACCCAACAGTTAGAATGGATTCACTAAGCGATTTGTAAACCACTGGTTGTTTCACTCCTTATTTGGCTGGTTTGTAAACCAGTGATGATTGGTAGTTTCCAACTCAATGATCGACCGCGCCAGTTATGACTAGGTGCTTTGATCTATCTACTTACTAGCTGATCCATTGAAAAGGCAAAAA
>NW_007446206.1:0-394 GCF_000475195.1 Diaphorina citri | reverse complement strand
CCTATTTTTCAGGGAAAAGACGCTCCAACGGGGAGGTTGGAAAGAGATAATCCACCTAAACACTACATTTTCTTATAGATTTTTTTCCCAGCTTTCTAACCATTATACTTTCATTCCCGATTTCGTGTCGGAACGAACCCGTATAGCCCTACCAACGAAATTAGTCCTGAACTCATATGTGAAAATTGATACCTATTATTCAGGAAAAAGACGCTCCAACGGGGAGGTTGGAAAGAGATAATCCACCTAAACTGTACATTTTGTTATAGCTTTTTTTCCCAGCTTTCTAACCATTATACTTTCATCCCCGATTTCTTGTCGGAACAAACCCGTATAGCCCGAACAAGCAACTTGGTCCCGAGCTCATATGTGAAAAATGATACCTATTTTTCAG
>NW_007446205.1:0-394 GCF_000475195.1 Diaphorina citri | reverse complement strand
TGTAGCTGGTGTTGTCAACTTAATATTCACAAAGTGAGTACATATAAACTCGGTTTATGTTCAAGACAATCTGATGGGTTGATTTAGACAATCTGATGGGTTGATTTAGACAATCTGATGGGTTGATTTTTAAACTTTTCAAAAATTTTAGCCAATTAGATTAATTAAACCGAGATTTACACCCATATTTATGAACAAAATGCTGGCTCTCAGCAAGTGCTCAAGCATAAATTCCAAACATCTGATTGGCCAAAATTTGTTGAAAACTGATCTGAGACCGAGAATTTTTGTTCATAAGTACGGGTGTAAGACTTAAATGAAGCCAGCCTAGTTAGCTTAGTTGGTAGTGCGTCTGCCTTGTAAGCGCTAGGCCGCGGGTTCGATTCCCGCCCGG
>NW_007446204.1:0-394 GCF_000475195.1 Diaphorina citri | reverse complement strand
GTTGAGAGATTCCTTGAAAAGGAGAAGGCTGCTCCATCAACTTTGCCAGCGTCAAACGTTCCTCTACCTAAAGACAAAAAATCTTTACGACCCCAAGATAAAGACCAAAGTCTTGAGCGTATTAACATCAATATCCACGCCAAGGATGAATCTGCAAGCAAGGACTCAGTGGATGTGTCCGTTGAAGTTCAGGATGGAAAGAAGGCGACATCACCGAAACAGAAACCCAAGAAAGAAGCAGGGAAAGACCTAGAAAAACTGCACAAAATAAGTCTCGGTCATGACGTCATTGAGAGCGATCCCAAACATGGAGAAGTGCATTTCGAGTGTTCTGGAATAGAATTTGCAGAACCACTCGTCACTGTGGATACTATTTACCAAAATGTTAAGGATG
>NW_007446203.1:0-394 GCF_000475195.1 Diaphorina citri | reverse complement strand
TTTTTCCCTCATCAGTTGTTTACACAGTTTAGCAAGCTGCTATAGAGTGAGAGCACACTTTAGGACAGTAGAAAAAGTAAAAAAAAAAAATCTGGTGTGAACATCACACGACTTTCCTTATCCTATTGATTGATGCTTATTTACCTTAACTTTTACAATATCTCTAACCGTTTTGTCGCTATAGCTGAAAACCGCCAAAAAACGGTCGAAATCTGCCGAAAAGCGGTCAAAATACCGCCAAGCGCAGCAACCATCTCAACCAAACGTTTTGTGTCGCATCCTTGTCACATTTGACATCTACATACCAAATTTCAAGTCTCAGGCCGTGGTTATGAACAGGGCCATCGTAGGACATCGTCGGACTTTTTGCGTGTAAAGTTGGCGGGAAATTCGA
>NW_007446202.1:0-394 GCF_000475195.1 Diaphorina citri | reverse complement strand
TCTGATAGGAGAGGAGTGTCTGCATATCTTCAATTCTTTTGGCTTAAATGATAAGCTAGACAATAAGTCTTTGCACTTCTATTTATTAGCATGGTTTATTTTCACTTGGCTCGGTACTAGGCTATGGTTGATGGTCTGTGTTGAGTTGGAGTTCTAATGTAGTAAGAAAAGATCACTTTGAAAATAGAACATTGGGACGAATTTATTTTGTGTAGACTCACCAGAGTGAAAACCAAGACTGAGGATTGAATCAATTCACTCTAGCCAATATTGGATATTGGAAAACCGAAATACACTGGTTCGAAACCACCATCAAACACAACATTCCCTTCGTCAGGATAAGCCTTCACATCTCTTCAATTAATCTTCTGGTTCTTCTAATTACCCGAGTGGT
>NW_007446201.1:0-394 GCF_000475195.1 Diaphorina citri | reverse complement strand
GATAAACTTTTTTTTTAATTATGGCAGGATACTCAGGTAGTGAGCTCTTCCACTCAACCAATGATAGGATAGTAGGAGAGGGAGCAGGAGAACAAGAGATAGATAAAGAAAATAAGAACGAAACTAGACGAAGTATAAAGATGACAAGATGTTAGCCTTGAAGACTCTCATATTCTCATAATGATCTGCTATGAGCATGTTCAAGCTGTCAAGTCTGATGGGATTTCTCATATCCGCAGGGTAGACGGGACAGACTATAAAAATTATCCGAATAAGTATCTTGTAAATATCTTAGCTATCTATAAAACATAAATTTAATGAATTAATGATCAGAAACTCTGAAGTTCATGTTGGAATTCTTTTGTAGATAGAGAAATAGATCTTTTGTATATCT
>NW_007446200.1:0-394 GCF_000475195.1 Diaphorina citri | reverse complement strand
CATTGTCGGTAATTAGTATTTTTCCTCATCCATTTCAGAACGCTGTAAACTATGTATTTAGATGGGTATACAAGATAATATGATGTAATTATCTGAAAATACACAAGACGTCTTACAATAATACTCTTCAATAACGGATTGACATTGATAGTGATTATTGATTAGTCTAGAAACTGTACGAGTTCGGAGTCTGATCATTTTCAGTCTGAGTGGGTTAATCTCAAAATAGATCAACCATCCAGTGACATTTTTTCGCACTCAATAATCAACCTTTATAAAAGGAGATTTGTATCAACAAACTGATTCATAATCTGAAGAGTCAATAGAAATAATCTCCATCACCTGTTCAACCATGAGCACTTAGCACATGTCAGACAATCTGATTTAAGCTGTG
>NW_007446199.1:0-394 GCF_000475195.1 Diaphorina citri | reverse complement strand
TTGAATATGCGCGCTCCTCTACAGGTAAAAATGCATTTTCAAATGTTGAAGAAATCCGTACATTTCAAACATTTGTTTAAGGAGCTGGACTATTCGTTGATGGGAAATCTAGATCAAAATTCCGAGGGAAGAAAGAGGACATATTGAGGGAAGGTGGGATGATCACATATTCATATTCCAAGTATTAATCGTACCTTGGAGTCATTAGAGATATTGAATTTGAATAAAATTCTGTTTCAGGCCAACGTCAATCCCATACTAAACTGGTCAGAGCACCTTTTACAAACCCTGAGAATTCCCAACATTATGTCCCAGGATGTTCCCAATAAACCAACGGACTATTTCACAGGCCCCTTCAGGAGATCGAAAATACACAAGTAAGCAAAATAGTTCC
>NW_007446198.1:0-394 GCF_000475195.1 Diaphorina citri | reverse complement strand
ATAGCTCATCCTTAAAGGGAATTCAGCTAAAAACATGCCTTACGAACAGGGTTGGACATTGGACGCAACAGGGTTGGACTTTGGACTTTTGGACGCAATCAAACTTTCATGACGTACAAATTTAGCTAAAAACCTGGCCCATAAACATGGTTGGACGCAACCCAAGCAAACTTTCATGACAATTTACAACGAGGGGATTCTTTGTTACGTCTTTTACAACACTGCTTTACGTTTCCAAGAGAAGGTCGATCCAATCAAGAACAGAAGAGAGTCTAAAGCACACACACTAAACGAGCATGGACATGAGATCAAACCAGAGTTCAGTTCTAGGTAATACTTGAATCTTTCACTATATCTGTGTACTTAGTAGAGTTCTAGGTACTTTGGTCTTTCA
>NW_007446197.1:0-394 GCF_000475195.1 Diaphorina citri | reverse complement strand
AATGAGGAAAATAAGGTATTCGACATTTTTGATTGTCACTTTTTACTTTCCTTATCCTATAGGAAGGAAAGTAATGTATTCGGGTCAAATTTTCGATGGTCAGTTTTTGGTGCCAAAACACGTTTTGAGGTCCCTAGAGCCTAAATCCAAAGTTTCAGCCATTGGTCCGTGTGTTTGTCTGTCTGTAAACAAAATATGTATCTCGAGAACGGTAAGAGCTAGGGACTTGAAATGGTATGTAGTTCACAAATGTGACAAGGATGCAACACGAAGCTTTTATGCGGTTTTTGGCATCATTCAATAGGACAAGAAAAGTCGTGTGATGTTCACACCAGATTATTATTATTATTTTTTTTTTTTTTTTAGGAGGACGAGAAGGAATATTTTGAAGGAA
>NW_007446196.1:0-394 GCF_000475195.1 Diaphorina citri | reverse complement strand
CCAGCTGAAATTAGGTATGTCAAGTGAACCAAATTATGGATTGTGGGACTGTCAAAAAGAAATGCCATGAAAAGCATCTTCTGAAAGAGAATTTCTCTAGAAATGTCCGTTCTTGTGTTCCTAGTAGGAACTTCCTATACACACCTACACAGGAAGTTTGACCTATCTCAAGTCTTGAACTTTCTTCTTTTGCACGATATGTGTGAACATAACTTTATTAAACTTTGGGATGTTTCTCCCAGCTCTCTCTCTAGAAAGTCCCTATTTACCTCCCCTCTAACTATGTTCTTTACCCCCTACCTAACCCTCTAAAGTCTCTAAACTCTAAGTTTTCTTGAACGACTACTACCTATTCCGTCTGAACGACTACTACCTATACTTAATCATCCTCTAA
>NW_007446195.1:0-394 GCF_000475195.1 Diaphorina citri | reverse complement strand
CACATGAAATTGGCAACATTGTTCGTTTTAAGTTAAACTAAAGTTTAACTTTAGCCAAAGTTAAACTAAAGTTAAAGTTAAACTAAAGTTTAACTTTGGCTTTCATACATACGACGGTAAGATTTGACGGATTTAGAAAATCCTGTAATAGAGTAACAAGTAACCTCGGAACTCTGTAACAAGTAAAGACCCTATAACAAGTACTCTGTACCAAGTAAAGACCCTGTAACTAGTACTCTGTAACAAGTAAAGACCCTGTAACAAGTACTCTGTACGGAGCTACGGAGACAACATGAGGAACACATGGGCTATGTAGAGATGCCATGACAAATAGTGAAATTATTTATGTTCATATTAGTCTAGATCTAGAAAATTGAATTATGGAATAAGACTG
>NW_007446194.1:0-394 GCF_000475195.1 Diaphorina citri | reverse complement strand
TGAGTATCTCCAGGCGCTATCATACCGAAAAGAGGGGAAATGACCAAATGACCTTCAGAAGAGGGGAAGTCACGTCAGTTTCGGAAGGGAAAGTACGACAAGTCTGATTTTTATTCTAATTTGAGATTCCGATTCCGCGCGAACTTTGAAAATTCCGAACCGTAGACGGTATTGCCAATTGAACACCATTCGTTGGCATAGTCAACATCACTTGTTTTTCAATTTTGGCAGCGTCGCAACCGGACTCTTGAAAGGAGTATGCAATTAGGCGACTTTTATATAATCCTCGAGGATCATTTCATCCTTATGGAGTATTCATCATGTTTGTCCACACCAAAACCGCCACTGCTATCCAATATTCTGCTCCACACCGCTATCTATTCACTTGTGTAAC
>NW_007446193.1:0-394 GCF_000475195.1 Diaphorina citri | reverse complement strand
CATTTGTTTTACAAAACCGTATACCGTTCCAATCAGTGTTTACTACTCCCAATCCAATAACGGTCCTGAACGGCCAAGTAATCAAAGCAACTCCGAAAAAAATAATTCACATCGTGAATCATGACAAGACAAATATCCATATTCCAACTTCAATGCATAAAACTCAATCAACTGTAATCGGACAGTCGACAGTCAAAACATACGTCGTCAGTAAAAACATAAGTAAAATTCGTCAGAAAGAGAATTAAAACGAAAGAACGAGCGATTCCGCAAGGAAAAAAGCTCGGAAGAGAAGGAAGTTGAAAGCTAAAACGATGAAGCGGAAAGTGAGAGACAAATAATATTCAGCATAAATATGGGAATGGGAAAAAATAGAAGGAAAACCATACAAGGA
>NW_007446192.1:0-394 GCF_000475195.1 Diaphorina citri | reverse complement strand
GGACGAAACGAATTTTTCTTCATCAAAATTCTTGGATTGTGAACAGGCACTTCTTCTGTATTTGGTTACCAGCACATCGCGGCATCGTTATAATGCGTAATCGTTGTACTTAGTAAAGACTGCTTAAGTGATTCTGATAAGTTGACTCAAAATTGACGAAAAACATTGACTGAATAAATTAATTAATTAATTAAAAGTTCAAGATTTCGGTATGTTACACTTCCCTTCCGTTGGCTAAAGGCCAATGTTTATGGTCTAAAAACGTTACACTTATCGCTGTAAACCTGCTGGCCTACCCTACAACTAGTTCCCCTAGACCCAATACATTTTATACCTATAGTTCTATATGATATTCTCACCTTGTTGGTTGATCATCATAGCATCACATATCCAT
>NW_007446191.1:0-394 GCF_000475195.1 Diaphorina citri | reverse complement strand
GGGCAAAGAGAAATTAGATATGATATGGAACATGTAAGAAGCACATCCAAGTGACTCAAAGGTAAAGAGAAGCTGGAGAGGAATTTTGCTGCAAGCTCAAAATTGAATACATAGGAAACTCGAGAGATGCTAATTAATTGCTCCAATGTACTTACATCCAGGACGGGTTATGGGAAACTTTCTGAAAGCACTTGAACTTTGTGTGAGAAAATTGTCAAGATGAGAGCTCCCTCTCAGTTTCGAATTTCAGTGGAAATGTTCAAGTAGGGAAAGATGTTAAAGTTCATGACTGTGTGTGGTTGTAAGGAACTTGTCAAGTGTTTGTTCAATGGAATGCGAGGTGGAAATAGTTTCTGACATTATAGCAATGTAAGCACAACTGCATTTGATGGAT
>NW_007446190.1:0-394 GCF_000475195.1 Diaphorina citri | reverse complement strand
AGCGATAGAAAGAGATAGTGACAGACGCAGAAAATGAGGAAAATTGTGTCAGTTAGTTACATAACTTAACATTAAGTAGGTACATACAAAGTACATAATGTGTAATTGTGTATATAGGTAAGCTGACATTTCCACTTCATTGGGCTTCCCACAGATACTTAGGGTAGAGTAGGGTAAAAACCACCAAGGGGTAAGTGGAAAATACCAGGTACTTCATGAACTAACCCCCTGCGGGAATTTACCCTCGTTATTATATTAGTTACTTTTGGATAACTGGAAAGTAAATATAGGTAGATAGAGCGGAAAAAATAACATTTGCCGCAAGAAACGTTGCTGGGAAAATGAAAAATCTAGCTATAAACGCCATTTAAATAGATAAATAAGTAAATACAAA
>NW_007446189.1:0-394 GCF_000475195.1 Diaphorina citri | reverse complement strand
TCCTCGATTGTTTGGTACGGACAGAGGGAGAAATCGGTAGAAATTCGGTGCGAGGACTTCCTTACACTTGTGTCGATTGGTTATGGACTTTGATCGTTAAGCTGTGACCACACATAGTTGACGGCCGTCAATCAACAAATCTATGTAGACGAAATGCGACATTGTGGTTAGGAGTGGTTAGGGCTGCTGTTAGACCATTTTCCACTGACAAAATTGTCCAGAGAGATTTGTAGTAATGCTATTAGAGGAAAATCTACTTGCTTAGTTATTGGATATTCTAGATTCTAGTGATCTAGTGTAATGGAACATTATTTGAAATTCTTTATTAGTGGATGCAACCCAATTGCAATACCCCAATTTTATGCAATGACTTCAAAGATGCAATTTTCATCGC
>NW_007446188.1:0-394 GCF_000475195.1 Diaphorina citri | reverse complement strand
CAATAGCCCATGGTCAGAACCATGACAGCACCTGGACTCGAACCCTCAGTACCATAGATCCGGTGCCGCGCGGTCACTGCCCTCTCTGGATAATTAGATTATAGGTACCTCATGCCTCCCCCCTGCTAGAACTGTACACCTGGGCATCAGCCCCCCTGTAACCCCTGTTACATAAAGTGGGTGTAGAGTGATACAGTAACCAAGTCTGGGCCTAAGGTCTTAGGGGTTCTATAGAATTGGGGATATAGTAGAATCCAGCGTGTTGAATAGGGGGTAAATAGGTACGCAACAAAATTGAATTGACTTAATGGGTACCGGTGTTTGATACTAGAAATTAATAGGATACCGATTTCCTATGTCCTGAGTACCCAAACTAGGGCTGACGGTAGCCCAA
>NW_007446187.1:0-394 GCF_000475195.1 Diaphorina citri | reverse complement strand
GGCTTTCCAACGATATATAATACTAAAAAAAGTCGATTTTACCACTTAGTCCACTCTGCTTCTTGGTGCCTCAATTATGTGACGCCATACAGACCAAGGAGATTATCAAATTAGCAAGATACGTTGCAATTTCATCTTCTGTTAATACCTAATACGATGATGATATGTTTATCATAATGTTATAACCTGTCATTTGCCCAGAAAGGTCAGGAGTACTGTGAATACTGGCATCAAAACTTGCCCCCAGAGGTTAGAAATTAAACGTTTTGCCATCATTTGGTGTAAGAGGTCACAAGTTGCCCACTTGGTGGCCAATTGTCCAATAAGAGGTCAGAAGTTGCCCGCTTGGTAGCCAAGTGTCCAAGTGTGGACTTAGCGTCACAGTTTAGTATGC
>NW_007446186.1:0-394 GCF_000475195.1 Diaphorina citri | reverse complement strand
TATATTGAATATTTTAATTATTAGATTATTTAAAAATAATTTAATTAATCTTTAGACTGAATTAATCACCACGCTGAGATTTTTGAATTTAGTGCACTTATTCCTTCTACATTTTAAAATTAGTAAATTACATAGTAAATTAAATTTTTAATTTGACCTCAAAGTAATTGTTTTTAAATTTTCAATTGATAGCTAAATAGGTAATTACTTATTAGATGTTTATGTATGTAGACAAAGGAAAAAGGTGGGAAATGAGAATATTTTTTGCTAAATAAGAAAATCGATTTTGACAATTTTAGTTAATTATTCCAATTTAAGTAAGTAATAGACTAATAGGTATTTGGTCGCCCTAATTAATTAATTAATTAATTAATTAATTAATTTGGAAAATAAA
>NW_007446185.1:0-394 GCF_000475195.1 Diaphorina citri | reverse complement strand
CAATGCAAAACTGTAGAAACAATATCCTATCTCACCTCGACCGAGCTCATCTCAGCCCTGTTCATAAACACATGAAAGACTGCCCACAAGATGAGCCCACGGTCCGCCACTGATTTATATCAATATTTCAAGGTCATAGCTATCTTCAGGCCGTGGTTATGAACAGGGCCATCGTAGGACATCGTCGGACTTTTTGCGTGTAAAGTTGGCGGGAAATTCGAATTTTTGATTTTTTTTCCGCAACTTGTACAATCTGAATTCATTTTTTACTTTTTATCTTTAGTTTGCACGTTTATAGTTTGCACGTTTATATTATACACCCTGAGGGTGTGTTTATGAACAGGGCTGAGATGAGCTCGGACGACGTGAGATAGCTGTCCCGGCGGCAATTTTT
>NW_007446183.1:0-394 GCF_000475195.1 Diaphorina citri | reverse complement strand
TTTTTTTTTTTTTTTTTCTTAATCAAGGTGTTTAATTTACTTATTTGTAAAATGTAATCCCCACAATATGTCAAAATATATAAGACCTTGGTTAGACTGCGGGGGATAGCGACTTTTCAGTCCTATCCCAGCAGGATAAACAAGGTATATTCTATTCTACATCCTATTTCTTTTACAGGTAAAATGCTCATGGAGCACGAAAACATGAAGTTGAAGGAGCAGGAAGAATTTTACAGCAAAGAGCTGAAAGAATGGAAAGCACAGCTGAAACCTCGCAAACAAGTAAGTCCTCCAGTCTTCATCTAACCTCTATCTTCAGGGGCTGCCACAGACGCTCAGTTAAAACTGTGCAGTTATAACTGAACAAGGAACTAAAGGCACCCTGATTGCCTAT
>NW_007446182.1:0-394 GCF_000475195.1 Diaphorina citri | reverse complement strand
AGAGTTCATTGCAACGGTCAATACATTAATTAGACTTACTTTATCATGGACACTCGTTGCTATCTTGAAAGCCCAGAATTACTGTCTATTACTGTCTACCGCGTCTATTACTGTCTACCGCGGCTGTTCTACTACCTAACCTCTTCTGGGCTTTCAAGATAGCAACGAGTGTCCTATAAATTTGTTAAAATGAAATGAAAATTTAGGATTTTAATAAAATGAAACATGTAAATCTTTTGATTAAAGACTTAATTTTTAAAACAATTAAAATCACTACCAGTCTTCATTTAATCTCACTTTGATGTATGTCTCATTTATCTCAGTATCTGAGGCTGTTTTCTTATTATTATTTTAATTCAAACCTTATAAAAATTAACCACATATCTCACCTGTT
>NW_007446181.1:0-394 GCF_000475195.1 Diaphorina citri | reverse complement strand
GTAGGGTTGTATGAAAACAAGGAATTGCTCACGAGAGGGAAAGCGTACATCCAAGCTATACGTATCAAACATTCGTGTGTTTTCTGGTGACAAGGTGTTTGTGTGTCAACCGAGTGTGGCCAATCCTTCAACTCTACAAATTTGAAGATAGTTAAGGTTAAGACCAATCTTGAACGTGGAAAAACGCACCTCTGCAGTCAGACTATGGAATTCTCTCCATAGGGACATTAAAAACTCACAAAGTCTAGGAATACTCAAGACCTTCCTAGTAAAGCTCACAATAAAAGAAAAGATTAGTGGTTGAGGAGTTAAGTATGAAGAACCCTGCTACTTAAAAGAACTAATTTAGGGAAACAAGGGAGAAACAAACCTACCTGCATACGCATATTTAGAC
>NW_007446180.1:0-394 GCF_000475195.1 Diaphorina citri | reverse complement strand
GCCAAATGGCGTGAATGAATGGGGGGGACAAATAACCCATGGAGGAAGTCACCCCTGAATATAGGGGACACTTAGACAGTCTATATGATGAAGGTTGAAAAGCTGGTTTTCCCGGTTTTGGTAGGAGCACCACTTTGGCCCTCTTCCACATACTAGGGAAGTCTCCGTTTAACAGAATCTTGTTCATTACAGCAAGAACCCACTCAGGAACAGCCATCACTGCACTTTTGACGATTTCCGGCAAAATACCGTCTGGGCCCGGGGCCTTCTTGCTCTTCATTTTAGCAGAGACTTCAACCAGATCTTCCAAAGTACTTAAAGGGCGGTACAGAGTCCGAGGTTACATCCGGATAAATCCAATCCACAGTAGCGGCTGCTGGAAACAAAACCTCAA
>NW_007446179.1:0-394 GCF_000475195.1 Diaphorina citri | reverse complement strand
CGCACTTTGGAAACCCCTGCCGTATTTACAATGTGTCTACATTGCTAGTGCTAAGACGGTTTTTTTGCTGATTTTTTTTTTTCAATTTATTTTATGTGCAAAGAAAACCCATTTTGAAAAAACATCTTTCAAGGTCATTGGAGAGACTCAAAGTTCTTATGTTGTGCTCGCGTCTTCTGATATAGGATATGGGCATTCTGTTCTGTGTTTCCTATACTTCACTGATATATTATAGGGATTAGTCATAAGGACTCAAATAACGTATCCTTCTATTCCTACTCTTCTATAGCAAAGAGAGAGGAATTCATTTTAGCGCTAGTGCGTCTGCCTTGTAAGCGCTAGGCCGCAAGTTCGATTCCCGCCCGGGGCGGATTTTATCCTGATGGGATAATGT
>NW_007446178.1:0-394 GCF_000475195.1 Diaphorina citri | reverse complement strand
AAACAATGCCTAGGCCCTACAGTGTCCAGAGATATCTATGGAAAATACCTACAATATGTCAGAGATATCTTATTCCCACGCCAAGTGCCGACACCAAAGATATCACCGCACTAATGAGAGAATATCGAGAGATAGAGAGAAAACAATGCCTAGGCCCTACAGTGTCCAGAGATATCTATGGAAAATACCTACAATATGTCAGAGATATCTTGTTAACAAGTTAACAGTAAGACCGAGTTCTAATGGACTAATCGCTTGAAGTCAAAGTAGGTAATATTGTATATTGAGTATGAAGACACTGTTTGGACTAGGCTTGGAAGATTCGAAGTACCAGTATAGTGGGCAGCTGACTACACATGGCTTGAGCTCCCGAGGGAAACTCCAATCCACAAGG
>NW_007446177.1:0-394 GCF_000475195.1 Diaphorina citri | reverse complement strand
ACCGAAGCGAATACAATAGTCCGTCCACTATACCTTTTATTATTAGTAATAATAAAGGAAGGACGGACTAAAAATCTATTGCTGTATGGAATCACACATCAATAGTGCCAATTTTTCGCCATGCTCCTCATTGCTTAACTTCGTTGATCGTGAGCAATAAATAATCCGCTGCCACATATTCCATCTAACGCCTTACTACTGTATTGTGGGATACAATTCTCAACTCATTTCCATCAGAGCACAGCACCTTGCACTTCTTTATTGTACTTCGTAAAGCATAATCTCCAATATTCGGAATATTCAAGGCGTTACATGTGATTTGTCTCGCTGGAGGACGTAAAACTGAGACAAAACCAGCCCTGTCAAGCCACAGACAATAACACTGGCTCTTTTG
>NW_007446176.1:0-394 GCF_000475195.1 Diaphorina citri | reverse complement strand
AATAATTATTATTAAGGAGCGCGGTAGCCCCATGCCTCTCCAAATCAAAATTTGACAGCTACTAAGAGACATTATTCCCGGGCGGAAATCCAACCCTTGATCTAGAGCTTACAACGCAGACGCGCTACCTTCCAATCTATTGGTACCTAATGCATTGTCACTGTTCAATTGTTCACTGTTCTTAAAGTCGATATCTCTTTGGGATCTATTGACTATTGGATCCTCTATAAATCCTCTATACGCCAACATTTGACAACAACTGGATGGTTACGATCAAATAAAATTTTGGTGATCGACATCAATCGACTGGGTATAACCAATAACCACTAGACAAGGAACAAGGTCTACAAAAGTGTTACTGGTATACAAAACACACTAGATCAAAGGACATCTA
>NW_007446175.1:0-394 GCF_000475195.1 Diaphorina citri | reverse complement strand
AGTACTCTGGGTTTAACTGAAAAGTCAAGGGAGAATTATATTTATAAGAATTATAAGAACTAGATTTATACATACGAAGGTGCTGGGTTCAAATCCCGGCCAGGGCGGACATTTTCTAACCATACTTTTCCGTTTTTGGACAGGCATCTTTTTTAAGCCAATTTTATTGGAACGATTGACCTGAAACTGGTACTAATGTACTTTAGTGGGAATAACAATACGTAGGTAGGATATTGATTTTTTTTTTTTATGTTCACTTGTTTTAATTTTAACTGAACACACCTGCCTAATTAGATCGAGTTTTATGTTTAATTACAAGTTCGTTTGTTTTGTTCGCACTCTGATTCTCAAGGCAAAATTAATTCCTACTTCTACCTAGGTACATTCTTTGATG
>NW_007446174.1:0-394 GCF_000475195.1 Diaphorina citri | reverse complement strand
TAGGTAACTCATTATTTATTTACTGTGTTGCTTTGGTGAAGCTGAGAGAGGCCCTCTGTACAAATTTTGCACAGCATTATAAGTTATTAGACTTATTAGTTATAAGAGTTCCTTTACTCTTTCTGGTTGAGCCGCTACTGGTCGCTACTCGTTCAAATTACTCAAATTCTCCGCATAAGACGGAGTGTATTCCAAGCACAAAACCTCGAAACTGTCGGGATTTGAACCAGGGACTTCCGGTGTACAAGGCATAGTCCGATATGTACTCGGTCACGGATGAGGTGGTACAACTAGAATGTGAACACCCGGTATACCCATAAGGGGGAGTATTATGCCTCTGTATGGGACGTTAATAATTTCTGAGTGAAATTTAATTTCCTTCCAAAATATTTTC
>NW_007446173.1:0-394 GCF_000475195.1 Diaphorina citri | reverse complement strand
CAACATGGTTTTACCAAAGCACGGTCTACCACCTCCAATCTCACTTCCTTCTTTCACACTTTAACCTCTCTTCTACCCTCCTGCAACCAAGTCGACGTGATTTACACCGATATTAAATCAGCTTTTGAAAAAGTAGATCATACCATCCTACTTGCCAAATTACACGACTTTGGTTTTCCTCTCCCTCTCATAAAACTTTTCGCGTCATATCTTTCTATGCGAAAACTACGAGTTAAATACCGCACTACTCTCTCCTCTGCCTACTATCCTACATCCTCTGTCCCTCAAGGGAGCCTGCTAGGAAATATATTTTTTCTTATCGTCATAGATGGTATCACCAAAGTAATACAACATTCCTCTTATCAGTTATATGCTGACGATGTCAAGATCTATA
>NW_007446172.1:0-394 GCF_000475195.1 Diaphorina citri | reverse complement strand
CTCTGACCATATAGAATTGGACAGTGAGGAAAAATAGACAGTAGAAAGCTAGAAGGTACACAATGCAATAATGAAGAAAGTGTTTTAAAACACATGGATAAAGCAGATCAGAAAGTAGAGAGTGGATTTAAGAAGAAAGAAATAAAAATTGATTGCAGCAAAAAATAGGAGGAAATTGATTAGAACAAAAGAAGAGGAAGACAACGAAGAAGAAGAGGAGGAGGAAAATGGTTTTCTTGAAAAATAGATAGAAGAAAATGCAGGACTGGAGTTTTATTGTTTTACTTTGTTTGGGATTTAAGTTAAAGTCGAAATTACTTTACTTAGTAAACAGAGCATCTCCACTAATATTTTATTTGTTGCACATTGCATACTCAGAATAAATACACGGCAT
>NW_007446171.1:0-394 GCF_000475195.1 Diaphorina citri | reverse complement strand
TCCTTCAAGGTGGTACGCAAGTTACGAGTACCCGACGAGTTAACAGGACAGCAGAGTGTAGGACGAACTCAACAACCATCCGAATCAAACCGGACTCAATTAGAAAGCAGAAGACGTGAATCAGTGAGGGGATTAGAAATGTCCACACCCAAACGATCTGAACGAGAGTCGAGGGGTTTGAGTTTGAGAAATAGGAGAGAGCTGAGTCCATGTCCAGAGACGCCTGGGGACTTGAGAGACCGTAGTCTCAGTCCTATTAGTGTACCGAGTAGTCCGAATAGTCCTAGGAATAGGAACGACGTATGTAACCTCGGCAGTAGCAGTGAAGAAGAATCCGCCACACGAGAGTACCAGAAAGCCATCAGTAATCTGAGAAGTCACACGGTAAAGAATC
>NW_007446170.1:0-394 GCF_000475195.1 Diaphorina citri | reverse complement strand
GCGCCAGTGAAGAGATTGAGGAGGCGTGTTTGTTAGGAAGCCACAAATATTTCAAATTAATATGGGAATATAAACAACATAGCAGGTTGTTGTATAGAACCATTTTAGTATGACAAACTGGGAACTTGAACTCTCATAGCGTCAAAGTGCTCGCTTGGTAAACTGGAGGACGTGGGTTCTATGTTCTATTACAAATACATATTAATGCAAAATAAAATTTCAGCCATCTCTGAACTTTGTACTTTGCTTTTGACTTGTTGATCTCATTCAAGTAAATTAATTCTAAAAATCAAATGCAGCTTGAATTTCATCTGAAAAGGGTCGATTTTTGATCGGTGTTTTGGTGCTTCATCAGAAAGGTCTATGTTTCATTTGATCTGTGTGCGTTTGTATT
>NW_007446169.1:0-394 GCF_000475195.1 Diaphorina citri | reverse complement strand
CTTAGTCTGTGGGTAGTAAAGATAGAATCTAGGATAGCTAGCTCTCTGGTGAAATGGGAGAATGAGAAATTAGATAAACTAGAGAAAGAACGGCAACATGAGCAGGAGAAATTAGAGAAAGAACGGCAATATGAGCAGGAGAAATTAGAGAAAGAACGGCAATATGAGCGGGAGAAATTGGAGAAGGAAAGGGAAGAAAGGGAGAAGGAACGCAAGTTTATACTTGAGCGTCAGGCAAAAGAGGCAGAAATAGCCACGTCAGAATGTACTGACAAGATAAAGCTAGAAGAGTTACAACTGAAGAAATTAGAATTAAAGGTACAAAATCCACAGTTAAAGTACCCTCCTTCCTCTTCTACATATCCAAATCATGCAAGTTTTCTTCCCAAGATAG
>NW_007446168.1:0-394 GCF_000475195.1 Diaphorina citri | reverse complement strand
ATGTGTGGACCGGAAAAAGAAGTTAGAAAGGGATAAAGAGAGAAAAAGGGAGGGAGACTTTCAAGGTAACGCTGGATCTTTTTCCCTTTCATTTTGCAGCTCTTTCTCTCAAATCTACTCAATTGTCATAAGCCCCAGAGAAGGTCTAAAGCCCGGCCTGAATTCAGGCAAAATATTACCTACTTTCCGATAAGACGTGAGCGAAAAATTCTCGCTTTGAAGTAAGTTCATTACGGAGAGCGGTTCGCTACAGATGATCCTTCATCGTTTGGGGGTTTCCCCTCTTTCTTTATTTTACGCGCCTATGTAAAAAATGTTGTAAATATTCTACTTTTTACGATTTGTGATACATAACTATACCTAGCCAAAATAAAATCACTGCTCATTTGCAGAA
>NW_007446167.1:0-394 GCF_000475195.1 Diaphorina citri | reverse complement strand
TTTTAAAAATTGCCGCCGGGACAGCTATCTCACGTCGTCCGAGCTCATCTCAGCCCTGTTCATAAACACACCCTGATAGTGAGTGGCTGACCTAAGAGACCGCTTTCTGAGCGGGCGTGGTGGGTATAATAATAAATCCAACCTGACAATAGAGGATATCAAGGCATTTGCAGCAATGCCAGCTTAAGTAGTCTTCTGCAGATTATGACGATGGGTCAGCTCCCTGGTTAGGGGTCAACTGCGCTCGCCTTGCACGCGGGAGACCCGGGTTCGATTCCCGGCGGGGTCAAGAAATTTGTATCATCCAAATGATTGCTTCCGTGACTGGCTGTTGCGGGGCCCACTCAGCCTCGTGAGGAAAATGAGTAGCTATGACATATAAATGCGCATAGCG
>NW_007446166.1:0-394 GCF_000475195.1 Diaphorina citri | reverse complement strand
ATAAGCTCAAGTTAAATAATCTAGGTGTTGTGCATAATAAATTTGCATCTTTATTCAATATCAAACCTGATACCTTGCTGAAACATCAACTTGTACCATGCTGCCACATAAGTGAGTTGATCAAATTCTTCAGCGTTTGCAATAATTTCGAAAACATTATTTCAACTTCACATATTGAAACGGAGAGCAGGTAATTTGTTAGCGTGGTAGTGTTCATTAATTATCTGTAGCTCAGGTTGGAATATTATATTTTCTGCCTGGAAATCTCAAAGTCTCCTGCTGACCCGGTGACTGGTTCACTGATCAACACAACTGAGATATAGTTCTTGCTAGAAACAATTATCATAAATTTAAATTTTGCACATACAATTTTTTGCTCTTCTGTGTAGTATCA
>NW_007446165.1:0-394 GCF_000475195.1 Diaphorina citri | reverse complement strand
GAGAAAATTTTCCGTTTGATTGTCAATTTAATATTGGCAATAAACATGGCATTGTCTTTGAAGCCCCTCAGAAGCTATACTTCTTGAGGAAAATCAGAATTTTAGAATTTTTCTTAGGTTTCAGTCAATTTTATTGTTTTCTTTTGTTGGCACACTCTAATATATATTATATATGTTACGGTAAAAGTCCGACGAGCGGTAAAACCTAGGATTTACCGGTAAAACCTATTAGGATTCCCGCGATCTTTTGGCCCACAAAGCGCAATCTCACAATCTCATTGGTTCAGCCATATTTTCAGTCACATCTTATATTATGAGAACGAGATCCATTCACATTTCACACACTGATCGCTCTATCTCTAGAACCACAACACCTAGAAAGCTGAAATTTGGT
>NW_007446164.1:0-394 GCF_000475195.1 Diaphorina citri | reverse complement strand
TGATTCGAGGTTCACCGCGCTAACCACTACACTACTTACTCTCAAACATGGATTTAGTAGAACTTTTTTTAAAACCTCAAATTTATATCTGTTCATTCCACACCAAATATTAAATATGTACATACCACTTTTTTAACTATTTTTATTTTCAATTCTGGTGTACAGTCACAATTCACAGTCATTCCTTCTAATCACCCTCCGTTTCACTTTTTTAATTGCACCGATTTTAGTACAAGTACCTACTTTCATAGATAACACACCATTTGTTGATAGGAACACCATTAGATGCCTAATGTGCAACAGATAGGCGATAGGCATTTCACAATCTAAAACCAAATTGCCTATACCTGGGTACTTAACACAGGGCAATTTAGAACGCTACATCACCATTAGT
>NW_007446163.1:0-394 GCF_000475195.1 Diaphorina citri | reverse complement strand
TAAGAGATGTTGATATTGTTCATCTTCCAATCCACACGACTTAAATAATTCGCTGGAAGTGATATCAAATAATGCCAGGAGAGAGAACGGTCCGGTACACTAGACTCACTAAGACTGATTTCAAAACTGACCAACTGTTCTGTCCTCCCATGTTGATGATCAACTGATCTAAATATTCTTAAATCATACAAGATCATAACACAAGAGAGACCTTCTAGTACTAACTTGAATCACAAGATTAAATTTAATTAATACTTGAATGCAGATACGGAAAAAATGAAATACATGATCATTTCGACACACGATTTTTTTTTTTTTTAAAGATGAGTGTTTCACCGCCTTTTTTATTTCGTAGCGATGAAACAACTGCTACATTGGACGCTTGTGGTCTGTG
>NW_007446162.1:0-394 GCF_000475195.1 Diaphorina citri | reverse complement strand
TGTGCCGTCTGAGTAAAGGAGAAAGAAAGAGAGTGAGAGAAAAAGGAGACAGAGAGAGATAGAAACGAAGGGGAGGGAGGGAGAGAGAGTGAGAGAGAGAGAGGACCATTTGGAAATGAAAGAAAGAAAAATCCTCTTAGCTCCATTGATATATTGATAAGTCGAATTTTGAAAGAAAAAGAGAGAGAGAGAGAGAGAGAAAGAGAAACAGAGAGAGAGAGAGAGAAAGAGGGAGAGAAATAGATAGAGAGAGGAGGAATAAAGGGAAAAGACGAAAAGAGAAAGAGAGAGATATAAATAGATAGAGAGGGAGAAAGAAAGAGAGAGAAGGAGAGAAAGAGGATGTAAGAGAAAAATGAAATTTTTCTTAAAACTCCTTAGAGAGAGAGAGAGA
>NW_007446161.1:0-394 GCF_000475195.1 Diaphorina citri | reverse complement strand
TTGACACTAAAATCTGACCATCGAAAATTTGACCCGATTACATTACTTTCCTTCCTATAGGATAAGGAAAGTAAAAATCGATATCGCGGGGAATCGATTCTGGGACCTCCGACGTGTAAGCTTTTCGGCCACAGAGGATTTTACATTCTATGTATATATATAGGTACGAGGATTTTACTTTTACTTTATCTCTACTTAGCAGATATTTTTATGTATCTACCTAAAGAAGAAAGAAAGAAAGACGAAAGAAGAAAAACTGCAAAATTTCAGAAGGCCTAGGATATGGGTAGACATTTTTCGTCCGGATTTCAGAAAGAAATAAATAAATAAATGTCTTTTCTTTGTGTTACTATATCACAACTTTGGTGCTCACTGCAGCATTGTAGGATTTTTC
>NW_007446160.1:0-394 GCF_000475195.1 Diaphorina citri | reverse complement strand
TTAGATGTAAATATTTAATTTGTGCCAATTAGTGATGTACATTAGTTTTATTATTTATTAATTGCTCCGGATTATATTTAAGATTAAAGATGACTCTGTAGAGAGTGGTCTCGCGAGACCAAGTCCAGCGAAAAAGTCTACAGTGTACTTGCACCTTTCCTAGTTAGCTTAGTTGGTAGTGCGTCTGCCTTGTAAGCGCTAGGGCTTGGGTTTGATTCCCGTCCGGGGAGGATTTATTCCTGATAGGATAATATTCGTTCTCGGAACGGCTGGCTTTCTCCTATCCTGTCTTCCTCCTCTCTTCGATTTCGGGACAAAGTAGTAATTACAGAGGAATCACACTGACATCGCAAGTGGCTAAGCTATTCGAACGTATAATAGAAAGAAAAATAAG
>NW_007446159.1:0-394 GCF_000475195.1 Diaphorina citri | reverse complement strand
TCCATGTCGATTTTCTGAATGTACAAATCCTTGACGACCCCACCTCCTTCTTCTCTGCCACCTCCGTTCTCGATTAGTACAATGTTCTGGAACAAGAGTGGAAGAATATTTGGATGGGGGAGATTGTGTAGCGGAACCTAGACCAAAAATAAATGTACCTACCTATTTGGTACAGAGAAAGGTGAAATCTGAGACACTTTCAAGCTAAATATTCTAAAGTAAGGCATCTAGCCCACGGGGGTTAGGAAATCTGATATTCATGACCTTAGAATCCTTAGATAGAGTAAAGTTGTGTACATTCTATTCAAGAGGTGTTTTGAATGGCAATTTTATCCTGTCCCCTACACCCCCTGGAGGGCAATTTCAATTCTTCATTTTCAAAGCTGATGTTGTG
>NW_007446158.1:0-394 GCF_000475195.1 Diaphorina citri | reverse complement strand
AAGATCAACAGAAAGAATGAAACGATTCATCTTATTCTTATATCTATTGTCAATTTGTCATTCGAAAGATTACTCGCACTAATCGTACATTCTGTTGGAGTAAGGTGCTTGCTATACATGTGTTACACATTGCATATGTAAATTAATCACCAGGCGGTCATACAAAATAGAACAGTCTTTTAGTCCTCTCGTTTCAACCTTTCAACTCTTCCATGTTGCAAATGTAGATCTTTTAAATCGAGAAAATGTCTGTTGAATTCATATCTATTATTGTGACCTTATTTTCCTATGTAAGTGACCTCACAATTTGTGAGTCTGTGAGTCACAAACACAACTATTCTTCTGCTCTAGAAAAAAACTTTAATGTCGAACGAAGAAGAGCCAAACTTTCGAC
>NW_007446157.1:0-394 GCF_000475195.1 Diaphorina citri | reverse complement strand
ATTCACGTCTTAATCATGACAAACAAGACCAGGAACGCGACGAAGTAAACAAACAGGGTGACGAAGATGAACAGATTCTTGGTCAAATTGTGATTGGACAGGATTTTGTACACGATCTTCTTGTTGATGAGAAGGTCGGTGAGGAATTGTCGATTGAAGACCACCCTGTAGAGAAAGGTACGGTTGAGAATGACGTGGGAGAAGAAGGACCAGTTGCAGATGACGTGCGAGAGGAAGACGTTGTTGTATTTGTTCAGGATGATCTCCTGAATGAAGTGTTCATCCAGGATGACAGAGTCGATGATCTTGTCGTTGAGGATGATTTTGGACATCACCTGAAAATAAGAGGGAATTGGTTAGGACATCACCTGAAAATAAGAGGGAATTGGTTAGG
>NW_007446156.1:0-394 GCF_000475195.1 Diaphorina citri | reverse complement strand
TACGACAGATAAAAGATATAAAGGAGAAAAATGATGGCCCTACACTTGACGTACAGGTAAACAATCATGAATTACACCGGGATAAATCCACATTATACCTTAGAAAAGCCAGAGAAAAAGATATTTACAACATAATTAAAAAAATGAAAAAAACTGGTAAAGGCATCGATGGGTTGAGAAATGGTGATCTTGTTGGTAATGTTATAATGTTTACTCCTATCATAACTCAGCTCATCAACTTGATGTTAACCCATTCGGTTATCCCGCCCCAGCTTAAAACGTCCTGTATTACACCTTTGTACAAGAAAGGACAATCTGACAACCTCAGCAATTACAGGCCGGTGGGTTCATTACCTATAATCGAAAAAGTACTTGAGAAACACATAAATAACAT
>NW_007446155.1:0-394 GCF_000475195.1 Diaphorina citri | reverse complement strand
ACAGGGTGTAATGTGACATGGAGTTCATTTAACCTTTGCCATGTGTCAGAGGATTGACACCAATATTTTATACAGTGTGGAAGCAAAAGATTATAACATATTGTCCAACCTATGCGAATTTTGTTTCTCCTTCTCTTTTTGTTAGCTTCACGTATGTATACGTGTTTCTAGACTAATTTTAACTTGTAAATATTGTAAAGTAAGTACTTACAGGGTGTCCCCTACATGAAAATTCTTTAAAAATAATTTATTGTTTGCAAATTTTCGTCTGAAACCCCCTCTAGGTTGAATATACTACGTCCTTTAACATATTCTTTAAATGCATATTCATTTTTATTACACGTAAATAATATTTACATATTTTACTACCTATTTACCTACTTATACATAGGTA
>NW_007446154.1:0-394 GCF_000475195.1 Diaphorina citri | reverse complement strand
AGCAAGTGTGTTCCTTGGATTTTTGCTTGAAACTCTTCAAAGTTTAAATAAACATCCCAAAATACTTCATAAAAACAAGGACTCTGATTGTTGTTTCAATCTGAAAATAATACCTAATAATAAAAAAATAACCTCCCTCAGAATGTCTTCCCTCCACCAACCCTCCGATAAAGTCCCTAGTTCCCTTTCTTATATTAAATGCTAAAACATGACAACATTGACAACCTTTTTAACATTGTTAAGGCACTCAGAGTACTCAGACTATGTACATGTCGCAGTGTCGCAGGTATACCTGCAGGCTGCAGGGCACACTTTAATGATCGAGAAATTTTCCTCTTTCAGACATAGAAATATACAGTGTGTACTGTGTAGGTAAAGTTATTTTTTCCTTTCA
>NW_007446153.1:0-394 GCF_000475195.1 Diaphorina citri | reverse complement strand
TGGTTCGAGTTCAAGTCATGAAATTTAGCGTAGTGTGTTTAGCGGGAGCGACATTTGTGACATTTAATTCCTTTTCTTCTCTCGATCCTTCACCTCTTCTCTTTCTTCTTCTCCTCTAAGTAGTGATCTTTTTTTCCTCCTCGTCCTCCTCCTCCTCTTCTCTCCTTTGTATGTAGGTAGGTACCTATTATCAGCTTCTAATCTTTACATTCTTGTATGATGGTTACCTTTTCATCTGTATGTTTTTCTTCTTCTCCTATTCCTCTATTTTTCTTTCTCTTCATATTTTTCTTTCTCCGCTTTCTTTTCTCTCATATCTGCTTTATCTTTATCCGATTCTCTAGTTACTCTTATTCTAGTCTAGTTTATATTTTCTTCCTATTAATTTCTATCC
>NW_007446152.1:0-394 GCF_000475195.1 Diaphorina citri | reverse complement strand
TTCAAATGACTTTTGAAGATGGTCCTCCTATAGTTCACACCGATTTGAGTAAATCAGGAAAACGGGCTTTTTGTGAGGGAGGGATCTCTATGGATATCCCAGAACCAAAGTTTTGTTAGCTCCCTTGATTTCCGTCTTTTACAAGAACTTCGGAGTGATTTATTAATTTATATTAGGGGAAACCACACACATCCTGTACCAGCAATTTGAAAACATTTTCAGGATTGTTTCAAGAAATCACAATCGGAATTTGAAAAAGATGTTTCTTGTTTCTTTGTAAAGTGAGATTTTAGAATTTTAAATAATAGCACCACATAGGTATCTGTGTCACATTGTTTAAATTCAGCAACAATTCTCATTTTGAATTTTTTTTTTTTTTTTTTTTTTTTTTTTA
>NW_007446151.1:0-394 GCF_000475195.1 Diaphorina citri | reverse complement strand
CTCTAAACCGCTAAAGCCTTTTATCGAATGACCTTAGATTGACTATTTGGAAGAAACGTTGTCCTTTGCCATTGGACATGTAGGTTATAGTATCTCTGCTCTAGCAAAAGGGGGTCCCCACCAGGCTCTAAAGTCTAAACCCTTTTACCTGGTGATCTTGTAATATAGATTGACCATTGGAAGAAATATTGTCTATTGGGTAGTTCTGGTCTGGTGACACCATTGGCGTTAGTCTCCTGTTTGCCTCTTGAGTATCTCTCCTCTCGCTGATACGTAAGTAGACGTGCCTCGGTGGTGTAGTGGTCAAGGCGCTCGACTGGTAAACAGGAGGGCGTGGGTTCAATACCAGCCGAGGTATGGAATTTTATCCTCAATATAATTTGAGAATTTGACC
>NW_007446150.1:0-394 GCF_000475195.1 Diaphorina citri | reverse complement strand
TACTAGGCGAGCGCCTTGATCACTACACCACCGAGGCAGATATTGGACTGGTAAATTTCTCAGTTAATTTTTGGCTTGGCTGGATATTGAGAGGCCCTGTGGGATCCATTTTGAATAAATACTTTGTTCTGCCATACTTTCCTGAACCAGTTTATCCGATTTTGCTTTTGACATTTAACCTCTAAAGAACATCATTAAATTCCGGAGATTTTGCAGTAGCCCTTCTTTTTATGGTAGAATGAATAGCTTTTTCTGCGAATGTTTTACCGCTCACAGAACCACTAAAATTTCAAGGCGTTTTCCAGAGATAGTCTTAAAATCATCGTGTGAACGGGCCTTTTACACGACGCAATCCAATACCAAGGAGGTGTAAACATGGGCGAGAGGGTGGGGG
>NW_007446149.1:0-394 GCF_000475195.1 Diaphorina citri | reverse complement strand
CACAATTCATCGATTCAATTGACATTTAAATAGTTTTTGTCACCAATGGTTGTATAGCTTTTGAATTTCTTCTTCTTCACTCTATCATTGTCACCATCTAATGTACAGCTTTTGAATTATTGAATGGTTTAACTACTAAGTAAATATTTATTATGGTATTGACATCAGTTATTCTGCTAGTTTATGCAATAACAATATTCACAGGATATTTTTCTATTGAAAAATCAAAAGAATTACAAGATTTTTCCCAACACATCCTACAAACCACCCCCGTTATTTCTACCTGTAGAATCTGAAAAATGACACAGACCATTGCATTTCCATGGAAAAAACTATTTGCGTGGTTTACTTACTAACTTACTATTACTAAATGCCCCACGTGCTTTACTGACAA
>NW_007446148.1:0-394 GCF_000475195.1 Diaphorina citri | reverse complement strand
GTCTACAGGTAGTCTGGTTTCAAGTAGTGTTTCTTTTGTTCTCCTGATTTGAAAGGATGATATTGGTCTTGCAAATCTGGTATTTCTATTATCTTAAGCGAGACCAGATTCTAAAAGATATGAGAATGAGTCATTCATTCAAGAGCTGCTTTGCAGAAGTTGCAGCCTGTAGTAGTCCCAGTCCGTGCCCTTACCCCTCGTTGTAGTAGGGTAGGGTAGGGGGTAGGGGTAACAAGGTACCTCGGTAATCTTTTCCTTACCGAAGGCAAAGGCCATAAAAAGTCAGTTCTTCAGTTGTCTGTTGTTCTTACATAGGTAGTAGTGATAACAGCTGGTTATGATGATGGTGACGATGAAAACGAATTAAATTTTGTTTACCTATTGTACAGTTTTG
>NW_007446147.1:0-394 GCF_000475195.1 Diaphorina citri | reverse complement strand
AACCCTGAGTTTCTAGAGACAAAAGTACCTAGTGATCTCAATTTTAAGAAATTCAATATGGACGTCCAACTCAATATATTATAAATTTTTTCTCCTCATTTCCAAGTAGGTTTTCTCCTCATTAAAGTGCGAAATTTCTGTCTCTATGTCTCTCCCTAAGGGGAGGGAGAGAGATCGAGAAGAGATCTAGTTGAAGTACGAAATTTCCTCTCCCTCTCTTTCTCTCCCACAGCCTTTCTCTCTTGGACCTTTCTTTGTCTTTCACCTACCCTCCGTCTCTCTCTCTCTTTACTGTAGTTTTTCTCCTTTGATCTACTTATAGACTTGTAGTTCACTATACCTATTACTTTAAATTCTGACGCCTGCTTTTGCCGCTTCAATTCTTTGACTATTT
>NW_007446146.1:0-394 GCF_000475195.1 Diaphorina citri | reverse complement strand
TATTTGGGGAATTACGTGTTGCTACTTTTTCCCCGGCCAGACTCAGGTTGGTTGAGTTTGTGAGGGCTGTGTAGCACATTGCATATCTAATATAGTTTTACGGCGTTCATACAAAATTTGTGTTCTCCATCAACTTCGCTCTACCGTGGTATGCAATTTAAACCTACACTAGTAGGTACCTACACACACTTGCATTTATGGCCGATTTAAGTTTGTTTAACTCTCGGTTTAAGCAATTTGTTTAACTCTTGGATAAAGCAATTTGTTTAACTCTCGGATTAAACATTTTGTTTAACTCTCGAATTAAGCAATTTGGTTAACTCTGGGATTAACCAATCTGATGGGTTGATTTTCAAAAATTCAGACCGATCGCTTAAACCGAGATTAAAACTTA
>NW_007446145.1:0-394 GCF_000475195.1 Diaphorina citri | reverse complement strand
TGGCCAAAATAGGTTCTATTTTTATGAAATTGTATAGGTACAGACACACAAACGTACGTACAGACCATTTGAGAAAAACTACTTTTCTGGACTCGGGGGACCCTAAAAAGGATATTTAAAGCCATTTTCTGATATTGAAAATTTCAAGATTTTCAAGCGATTTCAACGTCTAGAATTCTAGATACATGGGTACTTAATTTTTTTACACCTTACATAATGTAGAAAATGGAAAGTAAAAACATACACACTTTCAGCACTGTCGCAACACAACCTGCTTTTCCCGAGGAAAAATATGCAATCTAATCTGAACCTAACATTTTTTTTACGATCGAACTTAACTTATCAAACTTTTCTGCCGTGTGTTTATGCTATTGAAAGTTCTAATAAGCAAGTA
>NW_007446144.1:0-394 GCF_000475195.1 Diaphorina citri | reverse complement strand
GGTATATGGTATACTGTTTTGGCACTCATTGAATCCCGATATCTAGCTACAAGCCCACCACCATTACAAGATGAAAATATTTCAGAAGCATCACCAATTGGTTCTACTTCTACCTGTTTATAGGTTGCGAATGTCAATAGATTTTACTAGTGGTTGTGAATCATGAGCTTAGGTGTACGAGTACCAGGAAAACCTAAAATAAAATTATTATGATTCTGTTGCTTCATTCGCGTGCCTACTTTTCATCTGAAGTGCAGAAAATTTTCGCTCTCGTTTAACGTAAGAATTTCAATTGTTCTAGATCGTTTTCGAGCGCCGTTTTTTGCATAGACAATTATTTTTGTGTGCTTAATACATTGGTGATATTCGTTTTTACCTAGCTTCACAGGAAGGT
>NW_007446143.1:0-394 GCF_000475195.1 Diaphorina citri | reverse complement strand
CGAAAAGGAGAAAGGGTGAGAAAAAAAAAGGTTGAGAACCACTGATCTAATGTACCTCAATGATCTAACCTACCTCGGCGGCGTAGTGGTTAAGCTTGCCTGGTAATCAGTATGACGTGGGTTTAATCTTAGCCGAGGTATGAAGTCTTGAACATGATTTGAGAATGTGCAATGTGACCACAATAATAGTAGTACTGTTGGGGTAAGGGACTCTAGTCCTTTTACACCTTTAGTTTATCAGCCCCATAGGTCACAGTTTCTGAAGAAGGTCTTAATAAAACTAGCATTAAATGCTAATTTAGCCCTTTTGTAGAAATATCCCTCATTTACTAGTGATACTCTGGTCATGAGGTATATAGCTACTGTTCTTTACGATGTAAAATCAAAATGAGAT
>NW_007446142.1:0-394 GCF_000475195.1 Diaphorina citri | reverse complement strand
TGTGAAATAAATAAATTTTAAAATGAACAAGTCCCTTGTGAATACTTCAACTCCCAAAGTACAGGGAGTCTCGAAAGTTTCTTCCTGGGTTATTGTTTTACAAAGAGGAAGAAGTGATCCAGATAGTTTCGATTTAGTCCAGCCACTCACTATCAGGTATAGCTGACAGGTACGGCTGAAAAGTTCCCTCTGTGAGGTACACACACTATCAGGTAGAACTGATTTTATCGGGTATACGGTATACGTGATAGTGACTGACTGGCCTTGGTCTTCGAGTCTTCGTTAAATTTGAAACGGTCTCCGTCAAATATGTACTAAAGATTTTCCGCAAAAACTCACACAAAACGTAATACTGGCTTTTCGCAAAGGTATTCTACGGGACACAGTGAATCGA
>NW_007446141.1:0-394 GCF_000475195.1 Diaphorina citri | reverse complement strand
CACTGGAAGAACGCCTCGCCGCGCTGATGCTGTGGCACCTGTAGTCAAAAGTCCCTTCGACTTATAAGATTTCGCATTAGTTAGACTAACACCCCCCTCAAACTGTTCACAGCACTTGGTAGATTTCCTCTTCACTATTTTATCCAAGACGAGGTGCTACCTGCAACGAACAAGACCTGCTGCAAACAAATGATGGGGCGATCCAAGTTGCAGAGTATTGGAAGAGGAGTATCTGACACGGTCATTGGTCAAAGTGGACACGGAAAGTAAAGTAAAAAGTAAGTAGATTCCCTTCAGAAAATCGACCCTGTTGTTGACACTTGAGGGTCCCGAATAGTCCCCATTTTACACAATCATTGAGAAATACCATTCATTCCTCATTGGCTATGAGGCA
>NW_007446140.1:0-394 GCF_000475195.1 Diaphorina citri | reverse complement strand
CCCTCTTTCTCTCCCTTTCTCTCTCTCTCTCTCTCTCTCAAAAAAACTCCATGCTCTGGTTCTTTTTCTCTTTCTATCCCATTCTCCTCTTTCTCGATACCACTCCCTTTTTTCTTTCGCTTTGGACTCAAAAAGCTCCCAAATGCTAGTTCCTTGGGATAGAAATTTGAAGATTTTCAATTTTAACTGTATAAAAATTGAAAATGACAAATGACCAATAATAATAAATTGGATATATTTTCTTACGTCCCTAAATTAAAGGCAGGATAGAAATAATATAAGAAAAATCCACCTATTCCGAGAACGAACCTCATTTTTTGCTTGTTATAAAGTTCGCCCCAGCTGGGAATCGAACCCACCACCCAACGCTTACAAGGCAAGCTAACTACCTACT
>NW_007446139.1:0-394 GCF_000475195.1 Diaphorina citri | reverse complement strand
TTCGTTATTCCGTTGAAATAAGAGCCTAAATAAAGATAGGTAAAGTACACACACTATCTAAAACAAAATACCAACATAGAACCCCACCAGTTTAACCAAATTTTAGTCTAAAAGTGAAAATTCCTAATCCTAACCCTTCTTGTCTTAGGTCAGTTGCTAAAGAAGTTAGTGAACGAAGATAGCTACGAAAAGTTACCCCTATTTCTTTATTTTGAAAATTAGAATTGTGTTCTTTCAAATCTCCTAACAGATAACGAGAGCTAGTAGGTAAGTTTCCAACTGCAATCGATCTATCTAACATTTTGAAAATTTTGATTAAAATAAACAAACTGATTAAAATTAAAAACTGAACAAAAAGTACCCAAGTAGGTAACTAAAGAACAAACAATCAAGA
>NW_007446138.1:0-394 GCF_000475195.1 Diaphorina citri | reverse complement strand
CACACCAAACACCAATAGTAAATAACCATGATATGTATATGAATGACTATTTATAGTCACGGTGACGGACGTCACTTTGGCGTCAAAATATTTGCGCGAAATACGAGAAGTTATTTTCCAGAAACAAGTCACAGACCATCAGATCACTCGAATCACAACATATAGTACAGTAGAACATCGATTATTTCAACTTCCATTATTTCAACTCCAAAATCCATTGTTTTTTCTATCTTTCAAAGGATATCCTATCTTATCAGAGGATCGTTGAAAGTGTTCAAAATCATGTCGAAGACATGTTTTTTGTTTGTTTCTTATGGTTTGTATTGTTTAATTTCAAAATCGGTTCAATTTCAATAGGTTATTTATTCCCTACTTTGTTCTTTTGTATCTAAAA
>NW_007446137.1:0-394 GCF_000475195.1 Diaphorina citri | reverse complement strand
TATTTGTGTGTTCTGTTGTAACATTTACAATATCTCTAACCGTTTAGTCAGTATAGCTGAAAACCGCCAAAAAGCTGTTGAAACACACCAAAAAGCGGTCAAAATACCGCCAACCGCAGCACCTATTTTAACCAAACGTTTTGGGTTGCATCCTTGTCACATTTTTGAACTACATACCAAATTTCAAGTCTTTAGCTTATACCGTTCCGGAGATATTGTTAAATTACACCGAAAACCGCAAAAAGCGGTAAAATGCCGCCTAGCGTTGCACCGGTCTTAACCAAAAGTTTTGTGTTGCATCCTTGTCACATATGACAGATACATACCAAATTTCAAGTCTCTAGCTCTTACCGTTCTCGAGATATTTTGTTTACAGACAGACAGACAGACAGAC
>NW_007446136.1:0-394 GCF_000475195.1 Diaphorina citri | reverse complement strand
TTTCTCTTACATCATATATGGAAAAAGTTTGGACAGGCAATTATATTTCGAACCTGAAGTTTACTCCTTTTTCTTGGCATATCGTTTGGAAAAATGTATCTAGAAATTTACATTTTCTTTGTACTATTCTTTGAAGAAAAATCATAAACTGAAATAGGGATGACCCTATGTTGTCTACTTGGGCGAAACCAGCAAATCAAGTTCGAAGCTAAAATGCTGGAAAACAATCTCGTCACAAAACTGTCTGAATGTGTCCATTTGTCGAGGATTTCAACAAAGCTGAAGTCTCCAACATGAAGCACGTGTGGTCGAAAATTTTTCGGGAAATTTGAAATCTTGGACGATAGACAAACAAACTGAAAAGAAAGCCTCTCCATTTTCATCTTCCTTGGAA
>NW_007446135.1:0-394 GCF_000475195.1 Diaphorina citri | reverse complement strand
GCAGTGAGCACCAAAGTTGTGATATAATAACACAAAGAAACTGCATTTACATATATGCTTTCAACCTAACTAGCTACTTACTGGTCTATCAAGACAGGATGGTCTTACCTGGGGTGGAGTTTTCTGGCGGGAGTTCTGTGCGATATCAAGCGCCGAGTCTGGGGTAAACGTTACTTCCTCATTGGAGATTTCCTTGAGTAAGCATTCCTTGTATAAGTCTGGTTCTATCCTAACTAGGTACTTACTGTTCTATCAAGGTTGGTCTTACCTGAGGCGGAGTTTTCTGGCGGGAGTTCTGTGCGATGTCAAGCGCCGGGTCTGGGGTATACGTTACTTCCTCATTGGAGATTTCCTTGAGTAAGCATTCCTTGTATAAGTCTGGTTCTACCCTAAC
>NW_007446134.1:0-394 GCF_000475195.1 Diaphorina citri | reverse complement strand
TTTCAAGTGCATAAATACACAACTTTAAAGTACTCAAAAGTATGTAAACACTTTAAAGTACATAAATACACTTTCGTAAAGAAAATACACACTGGAAATAAATCTAGAGGTTGTGTCTAACATCTATGAAAAGTTTTACACCTAAATTTAAAATTAATAATGAGATTATTAAGTACAAAAGATTTGAAAAAAAAGGAACGAGTGAGGTAGAAAAATAAATAAATAATAAACAGTCAGAAAATTTAAAAAGTCACCATTAATCCAGTTTCACCTATGTCTTGATCAGAGCTTTCACTAATGAGATATAGAGGAAAAATTGATGAGAATAGATCCCCCCTAAATTGATATAAAGTTTATCAGGGTTAAAATCCAGGGTTCCGGGTTCGATTATCTA
>NW_007446133.1:0-394 GCF_000475195.1 Diaphorina citri | reverse complement strand
GCGGGAAACCCCAATTTCTTGCGATCAAAAAGCAAGGTTCTAGATGGTTTCGGACTAACAGGATTTTTCACCGTCAATCCCCCCATTGAGGGAACGAAATTCTAAGCTTTGCCTTTTACGGCCATCATACATGACTGTCATCTGTCACTAACTATGTAGTTCGAAACTACACCTATTCTGCTTGGGCACTTAAAGTGTTAAATGTCAAAGTGTTATCATTGCGGTGTACTTAACATAACGTTATAACTACAAAATTATTTATTCCAATATTTATTAGGTCTTGTCTTGTTTTGTCTTTTCTACCTTTTTCGCCCCCTTTGAGGGGAAATCTGGTCTTGTTTAGTTCACTTATTTATACCTACTACTGGAAGTTAAATTGTATTTTCCTCTCGAA
>NW_007446132.1:0-394 GCF_000475195.1 Diaphorina citri | reverse complement strand
CCACTCGTAAAATTTGTAGCCAAAACCAAATGTCAGCCCAAAGCGATCACCCTAGTTAGGGCTGATTGAGAGGCTGACAAAAAACGCCGACCCCGTCTGTACATGGAAATAGGTCAAGAAAAAGAAGAAGAAGAATAACTATAAATTATGTTATGCTTGTTTGTTACTGATTGCTTCCTGGCTATAAACAGGCAAAATAAAAAAATTTTCTCCTAATTTTCACAACCAAACGTGTTTGTTCTTAGTTTTTCCGAAAGTTTTCTATATCATAGTACGAATAATTAATCTAAATTAGCATTTATTGTGTTCTTTTGAAAAAAAAAAGTAGCAAATATTGTTTAAAACAAGTTTTATTCTATTATAAAAAGTCCTAACACCAATAGGTGAGGAGTTG